>NW_008657697.1:42979-45222 GCF_000695815.1 Acanthisitta chloris | reverse complement strand
TCCCCCTTTCATTTCTGACTCCTTCTTTTCTCTATTTCTCCTGGGGTTCTTACATTTTTCCCTAGCACCAAACTGAATTTCTTCAGCTATGATAGAACGGTTCAGTTCTCAATTCTGGCAGCATAATCTGCCTTGATGTTTGTTTGTAGCAGTATGTGAGCAGGTGATGGAGTTTCTAAGAGCTGAGCTTCCTCACTTTGTTCTTTTGAGGCTGTTGGAGGCAGTTTTTTGGGTGGAAGCAGCAGAATTTGAATGAGCCCGTCAAGCACTGTTGCCCTCCTAACAGGAGGATTGTAATTAATTCCTATTCCAAGCCTGAAAGTGACTTTGAGAGAATGGAAGTGACAGAAGCTGGGAAATGTGGAACCATTAAAATACATGGCACAGCAAGGAACTATAACTTTATTAACTGTTACTCATCAGAGCCAAGGGGAGCAGTGGCCAGGATTTCCTGGGAGAGGCTCAACCTGCTCACCCAAGCTACTCTGTAAGAAGGAGAACCTGCTCACCCAAGCTACTCTGTAAGTAGGAGAGATCATAGAACAATAGAATGGTTTGGGCTGGAATAGACATTAAAGATCACCTAGTTCCAACCCCTTGCCATGGGCATGGACACCTTCCACTAGACCAGGTTGCTCAAAGCCCTATCCAAGCCTTGAGAAGAGAGATGAGGAGAAACACACACTGTGCATAAATGTAGGTATGACCTGACATGTAAGGACGAAGAAGAAACTGGAGTTTTGATTTTCTCTTCCCCAGCCATTTGCACCTTGGAGTCTCCTACTGGAGAAAGCATCAAGCAGTAAAAGGGTGGTCTGATCACACCATGCAGCTGGACATAGCTGTCCCCAATGCTTAAAGAAAAGGTAATGAAGTATAAAACTTTAAATGGGGTAATAAAGTGCTTGCCTCCAGACCTCTCCATCATACTCCATGCCAAAGTACAGCTTTCCATATCAGTTTTTGGATATTTTCTATATAATCCTGATATTTCTCTCCAGATTTGGTTGACAAGTGTAAACAGTCTATTTTGGTGACAGCTCTGACTGTACTGCCATAGTACTGGAGAGGAGCACAGAAGTTTTACTAATTCTAACTGTCCTGATAGAACTTTTTAGGCAGTGTCTGCATCACTCACACAGGCAAAAAATTATGGCCATGGAGAATGGGAACTATTACATAAAAGGAAAAGGAAAGCAGATTGAAAAAATCATCTTATAGTAATGGTTACATTTAAACTAACTTGCACACACAAATCCACTTCTTAAGCTTTGCAATGATGAAAAAAAGAGGGGATAAAAGGAAAATGACATCAGAAATTATGATGTATCAGGTGCTCGCTGAGACTGAAATCCTCTTCTCTGAAGGCAGTGGGAGAGTTTCAACTTCATCAGGCATTACTAGTTTTATAAATAGAAATGGAAATATTTTCTTACAGAGAAGGGGCTGTGACACAGATGTACTTAAATGGTTTCAAAAATCAGAAAGGGCTTGATATTCTCATGTCCAGCACTGCATTTAGACTCACAAGAGTAGATTTGCCTGGCTTATGGTTCAGCTATGTTAGGTTAAAAATTCCACAATCTGTATTCAGTGAAGCAGTGTATCCATGCAGTATTGGGACTGACATGTGGAATGACTGCAAAAAAATCCAACGCACAGATTTCTACCAACATAACAAAAATACCAAATGGCATGACAACAATATTCCATGTTTAGCCTAATCTGTATCAGGAATGAGATCAACCAAAGGCACTGCTAAAATTTCCTGATTTTTATTTCCAAAGGTGTGGCAATTCTTGAATAAAAATGCTCTGAAATATTGCTTAGAATACAGTTTGCACTGCACATAAAGGGCATAAACATTCTGTGCTTGGACTGAGAAGCTGGAATCCTGTAATTCTGAAACTTAATCTTACACAATGAGCAGTGGCAACAAAACAAAGTAAGCAAAAGTATAACAAAGTAAAAAGAAAACCTGCTGAAAAGTCTCACAGCAAGAGGCATGTGTGAGTCCAGCATCTGCAGCTGGACATAGCTGGATAAAAAACTGGCAGGTTTTGTTAATGTGCAAGTGGGAAAGGATGTGTTTTAATTGTTCATTTAAAACGCTGCAAGCATCCTTTAATGAAAGTAACTATAGCAAGGATTGCTAGAATTCAATTAGCTACATTAGGCCTATGTTGGAGATCTTCAAACCACCAAACACAACAGAGTCCTTCAGAGTAACCAGCAAATTACCT
>NW_008657697.1:31805-42914 GCF_000695815.1 Acanthisitta chloris | reverse complement strand
AGCAGGAAAGTAATGGCAGGTGTAAATGTTAGGATTGATGGAGGTTAATGAAGGACCCAGAGGCAATGGACCAGATTGCCTTTTCTCCCAGGTAACCCTGGGGAATTCAGTGCAATTTCTGAACAATGTTCTCTGGCAGCCTTGCTAGTGAACCTGATCTGGACCTGAATGCTGCTGTTCCCTGGAAAAACCCTTGGGGTTGGCAGTGATGAAGTCCCATTGCATCTCCACCTAGTAGAGACTCACATCTACGATATTTATGCCTGTAAATGAAGGAAGATCTGGGTTCTAAAATTAGAACGGAATGTTGTTGTTTCGTGGAAACTCATAGTCTGCAACTTCAAATATTTTCTTACCTAGAGGATAGAAGACAACAACATAAGTGATTAGAGAGGTCCTGGAAATTGTGTGATACTGTATTTCCACTTATTATTATTTTAATACAAATTTTAATGGCATTTATTGTTCTAAAATTTCAGATTCTGTATTTTTTGACCAATGTAAAGATCTCAGATCACTCTGGAGAGTGACTTTTTACACAGGCAGACAGTGAGAGGACAGAGGGGAAACTGCTTTAAACTAAAAGAGCAGTTATTTAGACTAGGTGCTAGGAAAAAATTCTTTACTCAGAGGGTAGTGAGCCACTGAAACAGGTCACCCAGAGAAGTTATGGATGCCTCATCCCTGGAAAAGTTCAAAGCCAGGTTGGATAGGGGCCTGAGCAACCTGGTTTAGTGGGTGAAATCCCTGCCCATGATGAGGGGTAGGGGACATTCTATGATGTGTTTGTTTCCTTTTTAACAAACAACTTGTCAGTTTGTGAGACAAAATCTTGGATATGTCCATCCAGATGGTATTCACACAGAAAGACAGCTGCAAAATATTTTAGCAAAATGTCCTGATCCTTAAGCTACTCTCAGGACTCTGTAACAGACCTAAATTATTCCATTTTCTGGAGGATGGCCATTACCAGTATGCCTACCTAGGGGTAAAAGGAAAGATGTGATTATAAGAGACAAAATTAAACATGTCAGATATGTTAAGTATGTAAAATGTGCTCATCTTCTGTATCTTCTGATTCTCACATAAGATTAATGTTAAAGACAATACTATGAAAGACTGAAAGTTTTGAGACATATTTGATGACAAAAAAGTGATCAAAATGCTTGGATTTCTCTTCTGCAAAGATTTTGCTTTTCTCAGTAGCAAGCATAGAAACAGAAATTGTTGAGGTACCAAAACTGCAGAACCCTCAAAATATTGTTTCAATGGGTAACAGAGATGTTCATACTGTCATATTTCACTGGATTCTGTGGTTTATGGATAAATTTGGAAAATATCATGAAAGATGTTTTAAGAGGATATCAACACTTCTATATGGAAAGGAAATTACCATAAGCTTCAGAGTTCTGGATATTGAAACGACCCAGGCCATCACATGAAGATGCAATTTAACCATTAGTCTTGCCTGTAAAGCACTGAGACTGAGATTTCTTAAATGGCTTTTTCAGCTCATTGCAAACATCTTCAGACTTCAGTGAGGACAAGGAAGGGACTGCTGCTGAGTGTTTTTAAGAATCCAGCTACCACTCTTGTTTGAAGTAAATAAGTGTTGATTAATCTTAAACTTAGCAGATTGATGATCTGCAGGCAGTTTTATTAAAGACCAGATGACCCATTTCATTTCTATGTACAGAAGCCAAAGTGGAGTGAAAATTTTTCAGCTGGAACTGATGCCAAGTATGTCATAGTTGTTTGTTGCTTGATTAAGAGTAGAGAGCAATGGCTTAAACTCAGAAGAAAAGAAAGAATAAAAGGGTGACAAATGGGCTGTAATACAGTGATTATATATTAGTACAGCTTTTTCATTCTGCTGGTGTTGAGCCATGCTTAGTGTGTTTGAGAAAGATGACTGAAGTGACTTCATGCTCTGGATAATGGGCTGATTAAGTAACTTTGCAAAGATAATTTACTGTACAGTGGAGAGGAACAGGCATTCCTTCCATAATAGCAGTGAGCCTGGTCTTTCCATATTTTTACCAATTCCACTAAACAGTGGGGAAAAACTTGCCAGGAAGGCATGAAGCTACATGGGATGGGTGTGGTGGTTTAACCTTGTCTGGATGACAAATGCCCAGCAAAGCTGCTCCATCACTCCCCTCCTTGACTGAACAGGGGAGAGAAAAGTACAATGAATGGCTCCTGGGTAGAGATAAGTGACAGTGAGAGATCACTCAGCAATTACCATCATGGACAAAACAGACTTGACTTGAGGAAATTAGTTTTATTGATTACTAATCAAATCAGAGTAGGATAATGAGAAGTAAAATAAAATCTTCAAATATCTTCAGAAAAGGACACCTTCCCCTCACCCTGCCCTCCTTCCAGGGCTTAACTGTATTCCTAATTTTCTCTGCTTCCTCCCTCTCAGCAGATCAGGGGAATGGGGAATGGGGGATGAGGGCAGCAGTCTGTTCATCATATGTTGTCTCCTGCTCCTTCTTCCTCAGAAGGAGGACACCTTACACTCTTCCCCTGCTCTAGCATGCGGTCTCTCCCTTGGCAGATTGTCCCCATGAACTTCTCCAACATGGGTCCTTCTCACAGGCTCCAGTTCTTCATGAACTGCTCCAGCATGGGTCCCTTCCATAGGATGCAATCCTTCAGTAACAGACTACCCCACTGTGAGTGCCCCATGGGGTCCCAAATCCTGTCAGAAAACCAGTTTCAGCAAGGCTCCTCTTTCCATGGGGCCACAGGTCCTGCCAGAAGCCTGTTCTGATGTGGGTTTCCCACAAGGTTACAGCTTCCTTTGGACATCCACCTGGTCCAGCATGGGCTCCTCCATGGGCTGCAGGTGGATCTCTGCTCCACTGTGGAATTCCATGGCTGCTCTGGTGCCTGGACCATCTCCTACCCCTCCTTCTTCACTGATCCTGGTGTCTGCACTGTTGTTTCTCTTATATATTCTCACTTGTCTCTGGCTGCAATTTTGCTTCTGTATAATAAATTATTTTTCCCTTCTTAAATTTGTTGTTCTAGAAGTGCTACCACTGTTCATGGGCTTGTGTTGGGTCTGCCTTGGAGCTGGCTGGCATTGGCTCTGTCTGACATGGGGAAAGCATCTCTCATCTTCTTGAAGTGACCCTGGCAGCCCTCCCTGCTACCAAAATCTTGCCATGCAAACCCAATAAAATGGGTCACACTGGGAAGGCAACAGAAGCAAGAGAAAAACTGGGAATGTACTTGGAAGTGAAGACAGTTAATACGTCTCAATCTGTGGAAGCACCAAGGTGCTTAAGAATGTGAAATTAATGTTCTGAAGACAAGGAAATAAATCCTAAGTCCTCTGGCCGTTCAAGTTAGGGATATCATCATTGTTAAGATGTTTGTGCTGCAAATAAAATCCTTTTCCAAACTTACCAATGACTACTGTGGAATGAAAACTAAATCTTCTCTCAGATAGAAAATGCTACTATTTCTGCAAGGAAGAAAAAGAAGATTAGGAAATAATGATACTTTCTGTTCGATATTGTCTATCAAAACTGCACACTTAGGACTTCCACCAAACAGAACAGTCCATTCTGTCATTTTGAGCTTAATACTATTTCTGCCATCTTCCTAGGGATTACGTGAAAGTGTTTCTTTTCTAGCAATTTCATCATTAATTAAGCTTCTTTGTTGCTGCCTTGTCTCCAGAAAAGTGGAATTCCGATGGCCACAGGAGACTATGTTGGTGCTTCTGCAACCACATGACTCGCAGGACATGTGGTCCTGCTAGATCAGAGGTTAGTCTGTATTGTGTTATCTAAGCTAAGGGCCAGAGGGAATGTCAAAGGACATCAAGCGAATGCATCATCAAAAGCAAATGCAGATTAGACTAGTGTAAACTTTATTATTGAATTTTATTTGTTGTGGTGAAAATATCAGAAACTTCGAGGGGTGTCAATGGCAAAAGCAGTTTTGACAGAAATTTCATGAACAACAGTACTAACAAGACACTTTATGACAGACATTTCGGGTACCAGATTGTTTTCCACAGGTTGTGATTTAAATTCTTGGTACAGGATTGTAACAACTTAGTCACCTTCATTTTCAGGTCGTGAATGACGCCCTGTGCTGTTTCCCAATCACAGCACACATGTTCACTTGTTTATACGGAGGTGTAGATCTGCTCATCAAAGCTTTTAAGTGAAAATGTAGAGCTATTTGAACGGGTCTTATTTCAGCTACAATTTCTGGATTTCTTCCAAAGTACAAATTTCCCCAATTTAAGCTACTGGTGCCCCAGTAGATGCATCATAAAAACTCAGCTGTGTTACTCCACCAGAGCTAGATTTACTCTAGTAATTACACAGGCCTAATTCCTTTTTTATTAAACTCAAATGGAAAGGAAATAATTAGATCTGATAGCTATCATATAAGAGAGGATGCTGAGGGTGAAGTAATTAAACTGTGATTGTGGTAAACTATGTTTTTCATTAAAATGGTAAGAAATCTGTTAAATGATTAGCTAAAATGTTTAGGGTCTTTGAAGTCCATTTGGCTTTTTGATTCTGCAAGCAGATCAGAGGCATTTACAATCTGTGAATGTGTTTGGATGTTCCACTATCTCATGCTATCAGTACCAAATTGTTTCCCAGCTTGTTTGATTTTACCAAGTATTGTTAGTGCTACAAAATGCATAAGGTAGCTTTCCAAAGATGAAATGGATCTGCTGTGAGGCACTCTGCAATCTAAAACCTATCTGTATACTTACAAACAATCTGAGTATCTCATTTACTGAGGGAGCACTTTTTTTTTTTAGGTATAAAGATAAACCCTTCATTTTATCTGTCCTGCTTTCATAACTATCTCCTGTAGAATTGCTATTGGAAAGAGATGCTTTCTAGAGAAATATGTCTGTCTGCTTTGAGTGGGGATGATGCTACACCCTCAGTGAGTCTGTAAGTGGGTTGTGACTGTGCCCCAGCCACGTTGGTCACTGTAGAAGATGCCTGAACAGCCTGATTTTCTGTTTCTGTCTGCTTTGGTTTCCAAACACACTGAATTTGCAGCATGTTCAGCTAACAGGTAAATAGCCCAGGTGCTGTGTTTTTAACACTTCATTAGGACATTAAACCACAGACCTCCAGGTCACTGGAAGTCCTTGTTTATATGAGACAAACGTAGAAATGTAAAAAAAACCCCCAGTACTCTCCAGGGTTTTGCATGCCTCAAGTAATTTTTTGTGTAGATAATCAAAATCTTTCCTGATGGCAGCAAGGGTTAGATGGAAAATGCTGTGTATGTGAGAGCAAGTTCTCTGCAGCTGCAAAACAAAATAGGGGAAGATTTTGAGTATAAACCCTCCTGGTACAGTTCACTGTGGAGAACTGCAAAGCCATGGCAGTGCACAAATCATGTAGAAAGAAAGATGGAAATGTTTTAGACAGTATAAACCTTGGAAAAGAAGTAAAGTTTGCCTCTGTCTCAAGGAAGACCTTCTAAACAAACTAGGAAAGGACATGTCTTAAGGGTAAGCTGAAAGCAGCCAAAAAATTACTGCATGGCATGGACATCCAAATAGACATTCACCTTCAGAACATCCTAAGGAGCTGTAAGAAGAGCTATGGCACACAGAGGTGCTGCTTTGAGGGGTGGGGTGCATGTGTAGGGGGTGGTGTCAAACCTAAGGTTAGGTGCAGGCTAAAGGAATGAAGATATTTTCTATTATTCGAAGCTCGTGAGCTAGTTAAGGGGCTACATCTCTGAGATCCTTTGGTGTGAATTGCTTTACTGGAAGCAGCCAGTTGTGTGCCTTCTCCAGTCAGCTAGAAAAAAACCCCAGGTAACTATGGGGTTCTGAAGAGGAGACACACTAATGGCACAGCTCTAGAGGTTCCTTCTTTGACCTTAGACCTGTAGGCCCCACAGTTTCTTCTGTTTTCTTCCAGCATTAAAACTGCTTTATGCATCATGAAACAAACCACTACCAGAGGAATGGTAAAACGTACAGACTTTTCTTTTAGAGACTATTGTCTCTGAAGTCACAATTTCAACAGTAGTTTGGCTTTTCTAAGGCAGAGAAATGAATGGCATTGCAGTCCTGAAAAACACTGGCCTTTGGGTCATAGGGAGACTAGTTTTTCCCCTACGATTTTCAGAAAGTGAATTTCTTTCTGTGCAGCCTTCCAACAACTAAATAATTGTTGTTTTGTGGTAACAAAAAAAAGAATCCCTTCTTTTTCAGAAGACAGAAGGTTATGCTCAAACACTGCAGGGTGAAGGTAAAATTGATTAACAAGAATTCACAGAGAAGAAGAAGAAGAGTGATGAAGAAAATAACCTTCTTAAAGGATACTTCAGGGTTTGTGTGTTGGGGGCAGGGCTGAGGCACAGTTTTACAGACTGTGTGTGGAGATTTCATCTCTCCCCTGTGTCGTTTGGTCCCCAGGAGCTGTCACAGGGCACTGAGAAATGGGGTGTGTGTAAATGTCTGACTGGTCCCCAGAGCCTCTTTCCAGTTTGAAGTGCTTAGTGCTGATGTAGCAGTGTACCTGGCACAAACACACTCAGCAAAATTTATATTGGCCAGCTCAAGGAACCTGTGTTGACAACATCCTCAGGCTATCAGCCTGTTCTGCTTCTTTAGTAAACAAAGAGTTGGAATACAAAACTAGGACCAATCCAAAATAGGAAAAGCTGTGGATGAAATTTAAGATCCACTATCATTCAGGAAACGTTGAATGAGAGAAAAAATCTGCTCTGTTATGAGAGTATTTCTCAGGCAAAGGTGGCAGTTTTCTTCATGCTTCTAAAAGTTACATAATAATTTATCCTACAACTGTATACTATTATTCTCATTGTTAAACAAAAGCATTAGAAGATGAAATTAACAATTCCCTTGATAATGTAGAAGTTTGAAGGGAAAAATGAAAACACGTCTAGCAGAACTGGGTCAAATTATGGCAGAGGGAGATGAAAGAGTAGAAGTAGAACATGAGATATCTGATATTTACGGCGACAGTCTTTGCCCTTTGGGCCTAGCATCATTCTGCAGAAAGTTTAGAGTTGTGTTTCTCCTATTTTTTAAAACTATGTTATGCTGTGATCAAAGACTTTTCAAATTGCCTGCCCTCCAAATTTGAAAGCCACCATAAATGGGTGACAGAGGAATGTCAGTCTCATATGCATATAGTTCCCTCTGCCATTGCTGTTCCTTGGCAAAAAAAAATCTAAAATCTTTGATTACAAATAGTTTTAAGCAGTTGAAATTAAATCAGGTTTATTTGACCAGTATCCCACTGTGTGGTAACTTAGCCACAAATGCATTCCTTTTGAAAAAGTAGTAATTTTAATTACTATTTTATTTGAGTTTCCATATATCATGCCATTGTCAAAAAATAATTCTAATTCTTTCTTCTTCTTTTTCCCTCCAAAGACATCTGTAAAATTGCATTAAAGCTTAAAAACCCCCCAACAAAACAACAAAAAACCCACCCTCAAAAAACCAATCAAAAAACCCCAAACCAACCAAAACAGAAAAAAAAAAAAGAAAAGCAACCAAAAATTGGATGCATTGGGCACTGGAAAATTGGATTTTTAGGTTTTCCCTGTACAGTAACAAGGATTTCATGCTCAGTCTGATGAATAATTCCTTGCCTTTTTAACACATTTTGGAAAGATTTACCACTCTGAAGAGCCATATAGTGTGGAACAGGGGATCTTAAATTGATTTAAATGAATAATTTAATCTTTTAAGTGAATTTCAAGAAACACTAACACAAAGTTTTCACATTTTTCATGCTGATGAAAGGTTTAATAAGCTTGTGTGCTATTGTTTTTCTCAGTTTTAAAGTTCCATTACATTTGTTTCTAGATGACATTTAAAAGTCAAAATGACCCAATGCTACTCTTTGAAGGATTCTTATAATCTTGTACAAAAGAAAGGATCTTTCTCAACAATAGAGAAAACCTATTTGTTTTTATGTCATTGTCAAAATTCAACCTGATTTCAACAGTGTTAAGATTTTACCGAACGAATCTAACTACTTACTACATAGTTTGGTGTAGTCATTGAAAATCAGCAAATTATTTTAATTCTATTAAGATGGAATTAATGGGGTGATGGGAATATCTTCCTTTTCTAAATGCAATTAGTGTCTATATTTCTATGTTAGGCAAAATTTTGCAGCTGAGAAATACTACAGTGCATATTCATTAGTTTTAGAGTATTTTTTATTCGCTTATGTGTTACAAATATAACCATTATATGTTGCTGGTTACTAGCTCATCTATTTCCATTTCTAACTGCCAAAGCATTTTAAATAGGAAGATTGATTTCCTTATTCCAGTTTCCTAGATGGAAAGACTCAGAAATGTGTCATGAATTCAGATTAGCCACATGCAGGACCAGTGACTCTGTGTCCAAAACACTGTCAGTCCAAGACTACATATACAAAATACAATTTTGACACATTTGAAAATTCAAGGGCTATCATTATAAAACATGAGAAGACAGGATTTTATGCAGGGGTTGTCACTAAATGACACTTTATATTCTCAGAATCCAATCCTGCAGTCAGAAGTGGTGATAGAAGAGACTTTCTCAAGTAATAACCCGATTAACTTCTCATTTGTACTCTTCATGTTGAGAAAGGATAATTAATTCAGGTAATCAGGTTTACAAATATCCTGCACTGGAAACAGGAGTTTGGGGGAAACTTGCCAGTAATCCTTACTGGGTGTTTAAGTCAATGAGATTTCTCAAGGATGTCATCCCAGAACTTTTTATGCCTTTGATTATTTGAAGCCTAACATGTAGTAATATTGTAGTTGGTTTTCTTTTTTTTTCCTTTTGAATGGGGAAAAGGAAACATAATTGCATATATGTAGCATGTTTTATATATTATTTTTTTCCTGTAAGTCATGTCTGTGTCCTCCTCATGTATTTACTTAAAGATCAAGAGGTGAGGATGTGAGATAACAGCTTCATTTTTGCATTTTCAAACTTTTCCCAAAACAAATATTTTGAACACTTTTGAGACACTTCACCTTCTAGAGATCACATGAAGTTCTTTCCTATCATACCAGGATGTCCTTGCTGCCTTAAAAATGTTTCTTTCCTCAGTCACATGCACACAAGATTTCACTGTCTTTGTGAGTAGTCTGGGTCTATGACTTTTAGCAATCCTTTTCTCTTGGCTTGGGAGTGGCCTAAATTGCCTCAAAACCAAGGCTGCAATGAGGATTTCATAATTGGAGACTCTTTCTGAAAGGCTTAGGGAGGTGAGAGGAGAGGAGATATCAAAATTTACTCTTCTCTCATGAGTGCATTTTATTGCTCAAAACTGCAGAAGTCAGGAGCTCTGTCTATGTAAACTATCACAGGCAAACATCTGTCTCATACATGAATATTTCTGTGCTGGTATATGTGACAGAGCAAATAAAATGTTCCCAAAGCTCTGAAGAGGTTATTTATAACACTCATTTAACAATAAGCTAATTCTTAAGACAAGGGTGTAGTGAACGTAGTGAACAGCTGGTGCTTATGGTATTTACTAAAGAATATCAGAATAACAGGTTGTGTCAAGAACAATCTGATATATATATATATGCACAGAGAGAGGTTCATTTGTGTGTCAGGTTACAAGACAGACAACCACCTGGAGAGCAATGCTCACCTATCAGTTGGCTTGAAGCTGTCAGTGGATAAACTCTTTGTGGTGGAAATTTAAAAGGATGGCTGTGGAAGAGCCCTGGATTATTAAGGGCTTGGAATGTAAACAGATCTCATTAAATTGGGAGCTTTAATAAATTAGACAAGGAAAATGCGTAGGAAGAAGTCTGCTCAGCTCTCCAAGGTGCTACTAGGAGTGGCTTGATGTGTTTTTCAGACCTAATGCTCTAAGTCAGACAGTTGAAAAGATTCCCCTTCCAGGCATAGAGGGGGACTTGACACCTTGCCCTCCTCCACTGCTGGCTGTGAGAAGTGTACCTGGCAGCCTGGTTAATGCAGGAGCCACAATGGCATCAGCTGAGCTGTCAGGTCAGCTCCTGATACATCCTCATCCCTTGCATGGAAAGAGTCTTTGTAAAAACATGTTTCCATCCACACAGTTATGTCAGCTGTAGAAGAGTTATTGCCTGGATTCATCTCCCAAAACTGGCTGAACAAACTGCACCTGGGCAGCTCAGAGATACCTGTTCTGTAACATGCAATCAGACTGTGATTGGCCCATTTTAGTCTTCATAATGAGCTTGATGCTATTTTTCAATGTACACAAAATACCTTATTAATTCTTCACAATGGTCTCTCTCACAAAGAAATCATGGGGTGCAATCACTCACCCCCATATATCACATGGCCCAGGAAACAAGTGGCTCACTAAGAGACAGAACAGGAAAAGCCAAGATATAACTGTCAAAATTCTGCACCACAATTTCTGGAGCTGTCAGGACAGTTCCTCCTGCCTCCAGCTTGTCTCTGCCAATGGAGAGGGCAGGTATTTCAGTACTTGTGAGTCTGGTACTGAATAACAGAGTCACAACACAAGTTTGAAGTTGAGTGTCACACCCTGATCGCACATGGGGAAAACTGCCTGAAGCAGTGGTCTGTTGAACAATAGCCTGAGATGGGAAAGGGCTTAAAAACATTACCCCACGAATCTCAGGACAGCAGACATGCCCTGCTCCAAATACATTACTTTGATGTCTGCAGGTGAGAGAATGGGCCTAGGAATCCCACCAAAACCAGCAGAATGAAGCAGCAATGAAAGAATTCAGTGCTTTTTGAATAAAAGTGGAAGTGCTTACTAAGCCAAGCAAAGTTCTAAAGGCCATCATGGACGCATTTCTGCTGCTTACTAAAATTTCTTGAGCCAATACTGACACATTTCTGCATGAAAATAGAACTTTTTTGTCCAGGAGGGATCCTCCCTGACCACTGAGAGGAGGGTCTAGAATGACCTGCCCTGCTGCTCCCCCTCCCCACAACCAAGGGAGAGTGAATTGGGCAAATCCAGACAAGGTGTGGTAACCACACCAAGCTGAAGGAAAATTCTAACAGTTAGAGTCAGCAAGTTGTTGAAGAACTTAGACCGCACTACCTGACTAGGGAGTAGGAAC
>NW_008657697.1:7508-31791 GCF_000695815.1 Acanthisitta chloris | reverse complement strand
CTGCTGGATTCATCTATTCTGGGTTAGATGTAACTGCTGCCTGAATGGGGGCTGCATGATTTTATACAATTGTGTTAGGCATATCCCCTCCCACTTGTACTCAGATGTGTCATGGGGCAGGAGACTGCAAATAAAGTAGGATTTACACTGCCTTGTTCTTGCACAGCTGGGTCCTTGCATCTTGTATGTGGGCTAGTGGAACCAGAGCAAAATCAGCACTATACTGGACTAGGATTCTGTGCTGGGACATGAGAACGAGATCAGTGCTAACAGAGAGGGATAATACTGTGCTGACCTACCCTCCATTTATGTTTTCTGCAAAAACACTTCTTAAAACCCCCACCCTGTACTGAATAGAATGGCTTGGGAACACAGAATGGTTTGATTTCTTGCTAAAACCCATCTAGGCAGTTTCACGCTGGGCACTAATGCTCTTGGCTCCCATAAATGCAGCTCTGGGGATTGAGAAAGATGTTCTCAGAGAACAAGTTTCAGATTAATTTCTCATCTAGAGCCAAGACTGAGTGACTGAAAGGCTCATTTTCCAGTTCAAATGTCTTCAATCCCTAGTGAGCAATTGTGGCCTTAAGTGAATCAAAAAAGTATATTATTAATAGGTTAAGGAAAAGCAGAACTCTATAGCCTGTGATATAATATCACAAGCTATTCCATTTTAAAGAATTAAATATTCTTAATTTTTTTAACTGACAGTATAATCTTCTTTATCTGTCTTAATAGGAGACAATTAAAGCAGCTGTCTTCCATTGTAGAAAACAGACTACTCAGACAGAAGAAGTGGCACCATGTACAGGTTCTTTAAGAGCACTTAATGCTTAAATACTGTATAATACTGAAGCAGCTTTGCTGGGAAGGACCTGGGGATCCTGGTGGACAACCAGTTGACCATGAGCCAGTAATGCATTCTTGTCACAGTGGTGGCAGCATCCTGGGAACTAGGAGGGGGATCATTTCTAATAGGTCAATGGAGATGATCCTTCCCCTTTACTGGGCACTGGTGAGGAGCACTTGGAATGCTGAGTCCACTTCTGGACTCCCCTGCACAAGACAGACATGAATAAGCAAGTCAGACTAGCCAAGGGCCACAAAGACAGTGATGGGCTAGGAGCATCTGACATATGAGGAGAGACTGAAAGAGTTGGGACTCCTCTGTCTGGAAGGGGGGGATTTTATCAGTGAGCATAAATATCTGATGTAGGGTGTAAAGAAGACAGAGACAAGCTCTTCTTGTGGTATTCACTGTAGGAACAAGAGGCAATGAGCACAAATTGAACAGGAGGTTCTATATGAACACACAAAAACATATTTTTACTGTAAGAGTGGTTGAACACTGGATCAAGTTCCCTAGACAGGCTGTGGATCAATGGAGAGATTCAAAACCCAAGTGGACATGGGTCTGGGCAACCTTCTCTAGCTTAGCCTTCTTAAGCTGAGGGAGTGAACTAGCTTTGTCTCAAAGTGTCCCTTCAAAACTCAATAGTTCTTTGATTCTGTGGTCTCTTCTGTGCGGAAGATTTCATGTGTGTGTGTATCTTTTTATAAAAAAGATATGAAGATATCTAAGTATGCCCAGGATCCAAAGGAATAGCATTAGATCAGGAAGAATATAACAAATGTATCATTAAGTGCTAAAAGCCTTTACTAGTTTTTTTTTTTGGGGTTTTTTTTTGATTTTTTTTTGGTTTTTTTTTTTTTTTTTTTTAGCTAGTTGTTATTACTTTCCTTTAATGCTTGTCAAGGTACCCCACTGGAAACTGTCTATTATAGCTTGGCTTGGCCAGGATGTCAAGTAGTTTTAATGTAACAGTCCTGTGAACAACATGCTTTTGGAGTGAGGGAGAACGTTTCAGGAAGGGAAAGCACAGCAGAGTGACATTACTTTTAGAAATCCCATATCCTTTAGTCCCCTAAAGGATTTAGAAGGATTTAGAGCCCAATACTCCACCTTGAAACTTGACATGGAAAAGCAGCAGGCAGCTAAAAATAAATGGAGATGGAATGAGAAGCATGTCTCTTGCATATCACTTAACAAGAATCATATCAATACCATTTAGACATGCTTTTATTATGAAAAAATGCCAGTTTTCTTCTTGATGTTTCTGTACCCCATACCTTACCCCATCAGTCAACTTTGGTTTCTCTTGATTAACTCCAGAGCATGTTGATAGAGCCTTCTCCTGCTAACATCAGTAAGAGCTTTATTTCAGAGAGTGTTGAAACAGACACACATTTATTGGGATGATGAGATACAGACTAGGTAGAATGGCTCATATCCAGTGATACAGTGCAGCCCAATATGAACATACTGGCAAGTGCTGCAATAAGCCACAAGCACAATCAAAAAATCCTTCAATACTTTTGATTACTGACATTTTTCTTCACCTCCAATCATACCACTCTAGCTCGCCTATAAATCATGAGGCCTGAAAAAAACCAGAACTTACTTTAGGAACTAGTGTAGTCAGACATGCAGGGTCTAAATGTCTCAAATGACAATACAGTCTGATGGACACTTAAACGTCTTTAAATTGAAAAAATGCTTGTTTTAACTCTGAAACTACCAGTTTCAATAAATTAATTATAATAAGTATGATCAATCTGTTATGAAGCCTTGCCAAGCTTCTATTTCATTGTTCATCTGCTCCTCTCAGCTCAGGTACCACAGAGCTTTCACCAAGCTGCTGCAATCAATATGTTGATGAGGACAGATAGAGAATAGGGTGTAACAATAATGTGCAGTCCCAGTCTTTGAAATGCTTTTAAACATATTGACTTTCATTACAACAGTTTTTATTTTCAGGTATGAATGGTGAACATCTTGACTCCATAATTTCAAAGAAATCATTCTGTTAACATAGTAAATCCATGCAGGAATTCCAGTCATTCCTGGGACTATATGGTAGATAAATTGAACTTTGGCTGTTTTCAAGTTTGTTTCCCAAAGGGGGATAGAGACAGCAACCTCCCTTACTTTCTAAGCTTTCAATAAGCCACATTAGAAAAAGAAAGATCATTATAAAGCTTGTGTACTCAGTCAATTTTGTAAGTTTTTCTAAGATCACATGTTCATGCCAACATGTTTTTAAAGGTTTGGACCAGGACACTCATTTTGGTTCTGTAAGGTTGTATGTCTTCAGAAGAAGGTGATGAAATTGTTTTTCTTCACTCAAAGGGCAGCACTACAATGCAACATCTGCAAGTTGTTAATGATGCATCCAAAACACTGGGTTCCTCAGAGTCATCATTACCTATCATGGTATGTCACTCCAGGGTCTGATCACTCAAGTTGCCTTATGTTCTGCCTTGTAGATCACAAGTTTCATTAGGTTGATTTACATGAAAACATGTCAAACAGCACCAAGCTTTCTGTATGTTTTTCATAAATTAAATTGTGATCCCCAAGTTTCATTTTCTATAACAAAGGTCTTTTGGGAATCATCTGCTGCAAATGTGTCCCTATGATAAGCATAATCCTTGCAAACACAACTGTGAGGAAGCTGTTTTGCACATACCATTATTAACTGAAAGTACAATTACATGACTGACTTGTTTTCTTTGGAAATCATAATAACAATTCAGTCATGCATGGTTCCTGGGACCCCCTGACTGTGAATTCACCTCATTAAATCTGCCTCTTATTTACTGTTTGGTAGATTTCGTATGAACCACCCTGGCCATGTTAAAGGCATTTTGCTGTAACCTGGTGATATGCTTACTGCTACAGCAGTGATTGCCATTAATTTGTCCTTTAAGCAAAGACTGTTATTTGTGGAGAAAAGCAGAAGGCCATAACAAACTCACTGTTTATCTTAATGGGAAAATCCTATTCTTTTCAAGTATGTCAGTATTTTTCAAATAGAGTGCATGGGTTCATTCTGAGCATAAGAATTACACTTGTTTTCAAATCATGTTCTTCCCCTCTTCCTTGCACCTATGAGTGAATGAGGCATTTTTCTTCTCATACAGATTGTACATATGTTGCTTCCAGTGTCATTCCTCTGGGTCTCATCCAGGCTTTGTGAAATCAGTGATATTACCTGGGATGTGAGCTGGGGAAGCATTTGTCCCAGGATGTGTAAAAGGTTATGAAGCATTTTACAATCCTTTTGCCCAAGTACTGCTACACTAAAAATCAAATGTGTTGCCTTCCGTAACCATGTGAATTATTGACTGAAAACAAATGAGAGCCACTGAAATCTAGGAAAACCTATTAAAAATTCATCAGTCACTTCTAATCTTTTTTTTTCACAGTACATGGGCTGCAGCAAGACCTTGTGCAAGAATATAATAGAAATGTTATTCCTTAGGTGTCCCATTTGTTTTTGTTGACCTCTAATATGGTCATCATACCTGAATGAAAAATAGAGGATGTTTATAGTAAACAAAAAGATACATCTTTTTGGGCATTTGATAAAGGAGTATTTTTTCATCATACAAAATTAGTTATTACATCTTATGGTCAGTGTTTAGGGGACCACAAAGTCCTGCTTAAGTGCCACTATTTAAGGAATGGAAGACAAAAATTATTTAATGCCTTACTGGAAGGAAGGAGAAAAGCAATACTGCTTAGTTTGTAAAGAAGGCCTTTCCTGATATTTCTATCTAAATGCAGATTTTCAGTTTTTGTCTCTGTACAGTCTACATAAGAAATCCCTCAAGACAAAGATACTGAAAAGAAATGAATATTTAAATTAAAAAGTTTTTTGTCTAGAAGGAAGACAAATTTCTCAAGTATGTTTTGCACCACTTTAGCAATGAGTTGAGCTTTCTTTATCTGCGTGAAGCACTGAAAATATGCAAAAGATGAAACAGAAAAAAAAGACAAGCCTAGGATTGTGTTTGAAATGTGATTCTTCATTCTTGTTTTGTCTACTTCTGCAAGCACAAAAGCAGAGAGCTCCTTCCAGCATTTAAACAAGACAGACTTGCCTCAGGTTAGTATTTCTTCCAGCTACTGGGTAGCTAGTATTAGTAACTGTTTAAATTGCTCTCCATTTGCATAAGGATTTGGAAGAGAGTTTTCATTTCCTGCAAGAGTGAAAAACTAAATTCTTGGTGCAGAAGGCAATCCATTCCCTAATGAAGAAATTTAAATTAAAAAAACCCCAAACCAGCCTGGCAATTTAGATGGTAAGGGGAGATTTCTGATTGACTGTCAGTGCTGACAGACTCTTGACAGTGATATGTGAAAACAGTCACAGCACCTCAGTTCATCACAGGGGGACTGGGAGGTGGACAAACTTGTTCCATTTCTTATGGATCCCTGTGTATGGGAGAAAACTCAAATTGCTCAAATCCTGTCAGGTGGCCAATCAATATCAACATTTTGCTTCAGATTGTTCTCCTTTGAAGATATTTCTTCCTAGTCATCTAGCTGACATGGGACTTACTTTTTACTGTGTCCCCAAGGAGATGAGAGCAGTAGAGGACCCCAAAGAAGGTCAGATAGCTCAGGGAGGAGGCAGCTGCAAGTGGGAGGGTTTAGAATGACACAAGCAGAGAAGTGGTTGAATTCCTTGGGATAAATACATGGCATAAGGATCTTGAAAGTGAGACTAAACCTCCATCATCAATGTCCACATCTCCAATAATGCTGCTTTCAGAAACTGTAGGCAGATATTGAAATGTACAGTATAAGGCAAGGCAGGAGGCAAGAGAGAATCTGTGAACCTTTAGCATAAACTGAAATTTGAAGCCACATGAGAGGATATAGTAAGACACTTGTAGGATGTAGGTGCCCAAGCAGGAAGAACAAGTTTCCAATATAATGGACTGGACCCAATGTTCTGGATGTCTGGAATTGTGATTTATGTCAGACTTTGGTGAAAGGAGGCTTCCCCCAGGGGAAAAAAAAAACCAAAAAAGCCATTGGCTAAGTAGAGACTTCTTGTGGTTTATTGATGGATGGGTTGACCCTGGCTGGCCACCAGGTGCCAACTCAATCTGCACTATCCCTCCCCTCCTCAGCTGGGCAGAGGAGGGAAAATATAATGAAAGCCTTGTGGGTCAGGATAAGGAGAGATCACTCTAAAGTTATCATCACAGGCTGACTTGGGGAGATTAGTTTAATTTGTCACCAATCAAATCAGATTAGGGTAATGAGAAGTAAACCCAATCCTAAAAACACCCACCACTCACCACTCCCTTCTTCCCAGGCTCAACTTCACTCTTGCTCTCTCTGCCTCCTCCTTCCCAGCAGCACAGAGGATGAGGAAGGTGTTGTGGTCAGTTCATCACACTGCTGCTCCTTCCACCTCAGGGACATAACTCCTCACACTCTTCCCCTGTTCCAGCATGGGGTCCCTCCCACGGGAAACAGTTTTGCACTAACTTCTCCAACAGCAGTTCTCCCTACAGGCTGCAGTTCTTCACTAACAGCTCCAGCATGGGGTCCTTTCCACATAGTGCAGTACTTCAGGAAATGAATTCTCTGTGGGTCCTCTGTGGGGTCACAAATGATGCCATCAAAACTGCTCCAGCACGGACTCTCCAGGGAACCACAGGTCCTGCCATGAGCCTGCACCAGCTCAGGCTCCCACAGGGTCACAGCCTTCTTTGGGCATCCACCTGCACCAGTGTGAGCTCCTCCAGGGGCTGCAGGTGGGTATCAGCTCCACTGTGGAACTCCATGGCTGCAGGGGAACAGCCTCATGGTCTTTCCCTTAGGCTTCAGGAGACTCTCTGCTCTCATGTCTTTTCTAATGTTCTGATGGTTTTTTTCTTGAAAAAACAGTAAATAACTCAGGGATAAAGTAATTCTATGAGATGTGCAGGACTGAGATTCACAGAGGGTGCAAAATGACATCTATAGTTATAGTTTATTTTGTATTTGCAACCGTAGTTCTTCCTCTCTGTATTTGGCAGCCCAGAGAACACAAGAATGAATATGAAAAGCTTAAAATGAGACACTAGGTTATTATTTCCTTTAAGATTTCCAAGCTAAAATAAGATCTATTTTGTTTTAAGTGAATGTGACATTTAAATTTTCTATATGACATCTACAGGCTATTATCCTGAATGGTTCATAAGAACTTAATTCTCAGAATAATTTTTCCTTCTGTTTAAAGTACATCCAGCCTTAGTTTACTTAAAAGATGAACAGTTCCTCATAGTTTTGCAGTGGTTTTGTGGTTGCTGCTGATGCCTTTGCCTTGGATACTGGATTGAGAAGAATGATAAAACCTTCCTCTTTCAGGTAATACCATCACTTTTCTCAGTCCTACAGGTACCTGGATTTTTAGGACTAAGGAAAGCCACAAAACAAGAAGTGACAAAAATAGAATCTCTGAGACAGAACAAGATGTATCTTCTTCCTTTACTGTGGCATCAGTAGTATTACTGATTGCATGGCCACTTTCTCTGAACAAATTCCAGTTTTAAAAATTTGAAGACACAACATCCTTAACATGGAAATAAACATATATTTCCTTAGCAACAGACAGGGACTCTTCTAACCTGTTATTTTCCAATGGATCAGTAGGAGTAGCATGCACCCACAACAACCTGCATCTCAAAACATCTATTTAATAATTAAAATAAAGTGAGAATGAAAATTATACATTCTTTCACTTGAGAAATCATTAGGTACAGCTTAAAAAAATTGTTAGTGCTCAGCCTGTAGCTGTCTTTTTAATACCTCAGGCTGAACAGTTTGTTAAAATATACGTGTATGAGTAAGACTACAATACAAACTGCACCCCTGAACATTTGTCACAATGACTCAATGCTCACAGAGAGTCAGGAGTATCATGACTGTATACTTCAGGTGGGTATTACATACATAAAAGGAGTCAACATAAGCACTATTTGGCACATTTGTGCTATGACACTGTCATTAATTACTCTGAACCACACAAATTTTCCTAATCTTATTCCTCTCTCACTGCACAGACTTCATAAAAAAAAAAATCAAAAAATTGAGCTCTGAGCATCATAAAATTCTCTTAAAGGATCTAGGTCAATGCACTGTTAGCTGTCAGATGTTCCCAGGTCCATTTGTAACTGTTCCACTAGGGTTTCTGTGAGGAGATTGAAGCCAGTGATTTAGAAGCCTAATAAAAATGCAATCTTCAAAAACCTTCTTCTGCTGTTCCTAATTATGGAATTTCCCAGGCTTTGCAACTTTCTCAGTATTTGACATCTTACTGTCTGAGCACCTTCATTTCACGCCGGCTCATGCACCAATTGCTATAAATTTTGAACAACTTGAAACCAGCATTATAATTTACCTGACCATGGATCCAAGTGAGTGAGTGCTCTTTCCATGTCCCTCATGCTTTCTTCCTCCTGCCCATCAGCAAGTTCAGATTTTGTGTCAGAAACATGAAACAAGCCTAGGACAAGGTTATAGTTAGTGCTTCCACTGAGGAGGAGAGCAGACCTGTGAAGCCTTGGCAGGAGCTCTATGGGTAATTCACTGTAAGTAGTGAATAACACATTAATGTCCTGAAGCAGAGCAGAATTTAAGACCTAAGGTTGTGTTCAACATGTCCCCCTTGGTTAACTGGGATCTGCGATGCCTTGTAATAAGGCTGTGCTTTCTGTTGTGTGCACCTTGCCAGGGAGAAGAGCCAGTCTGCTTGGATGATATGGTGCAGCATTTGAACGGTCTATTGTACCCAAAAACAGCAACAGCAAAAATCTCATTGCTATGTGAGCCTAGCTTTGCCCATGAACAGTACTAGTAGTGATAAAAATAAGACATAGGTAATGTTTGTTGTATTGTGGTTTGTGCTGGTTTTTTTGGTTTTTTTTTTAAGAACAATGTGTTACTCATTATTTCCCTGAGATCCAGCAATGAGTGATTGAGCCACCCCCTAACAAGTGACAACACATCTTGTCAGAGAGAAATATGTGGGACAGGGATATTGAACTGATTATTTTGCCCAAGTGTTTACATTGTAGTGTTAAAGTTCACGATTCACATTAAGACATTCTCTGAGGATATTATCTTCTGCTGCTAGAAAAAATAACATAACCTCCTTTGCAAAGGTGTATTTTGATGTAACCAAAGACATCACAGGAAATGAACCATAGGAATTCTTACATACTAGTTGGATGTCTGCAAATATATTATAAAGATCATAGAAATTAACTATAGAAAGAGTACTGGTCATTACCACCACACAACTGAAATGCTTGTTTTTTCTTCCTGTATTCTCTGTAGTTTCCTTATATCAATAATTTCCAATACTGTAACATGAGCATGCACCTGCCTAAAATTAATGAATATGCTGATTTCTGTGTCCCCAAGGTGCAGAAGCTGTCCTTTATTTTACGACAGAGCATTTAAACTTTACACCCAGCCTCTGTGGCAAAACAAATTGTTTCTGCATGAGATTCCTTTTCAAAATTGTGTGTCATGCTGAAATATCAATAGAGCAATAAGTATGACCTTTGTAGCACATCAACATTTATTTCATGAAAAAACCCACCCAGCAGCAGATGGCATTTGGATATAAACAGATTTTGAAGTAAAATGCTATTGCTTAGTCTGATATACTTAATATATGTAAAGCAATTTTCTTGAGGCAGCACAGTATGGTTCAGAACAACTTGATATTTCAGAAATTTCCAAGTGATAAGCCTCAAATAGATCCCTCATGAATACGAGGCAGGATCTTCGCAGAAATGTCGCAGACATCCTGAGCCACATGATGCAAGGAAGGAGGGACAGCTGGAGGCTTGAATGGGTGCTGGATACTCTTAAGATGGGGAAAGATGGAGATTTCTGACTTATGCCAGAGAAGCAATGCTTCTTCTGTTCTCTCAAATTTGAATTTGTAGCATTAGCAGTGCCCTAACAGACAATGGACAAGATCAAGCTCCATCAAGAGAAACTGCAGAAATCTACTGGGTTTGACTGAACCAAAAGTCAGCATCAGGAGGAAATGGTTGGTGAGGATGAATGCAGACAGATAATATCAGCTTAAACAGATGTTGTCACTGGTGGTTTGGTGCTTTCTGCAGGACAGAATCTGCCATGCTGCACAGGCTGCCAAGGTTTGTCCAGCCCTTTATCTCATGTTGCTCAGCATGACACTACCCAGCACCATATGGAGCAAGCCGAGAATGCCTGAGGGAAAATGTGAGATGCAGGAACTCAGCTGATTTCCTCCTTAATCCTTCAGGTCAAGGGGAAAGGTTCAAATGGGAGTGGATGTATCTTGCAAGTTAACAGCTGGCAACTTTGTTAGTGTTGCAGACAGTGTCTTTGCTTTTATGACCATGGTGTCTGTTGTTTTTTTTAGGTAACTGGTACATGGGATCACATGGAGTGTAGCTCTGAAGTAGCTCTGAAGACCTCAAGAGACCTGTCAGTTTCAAATGCATCCTGTGTCAAAGCACAAGAATGCCCATTGGGATAGTCAGGGTATTTGAGTGAACGTATCAGGAGACCAGCCAGGCTAAAGAAAGAACTTGTTGCAGTGCTCCAAGGTGAAAAGGGAAAGTGAAAGGGAAAAAGAAAAGGAAAAATAAAAAAGTATGAAGGAGTAAAAGTTAGGACTACAAGAATATTGCCCAGACATGCAAGGAAGGCATCTGGAAAACTGGCAATGGCAACAAGAGCTTCTGCCACTACCTGAGTAGGAAAATAATAAACAAAGTGTGGACCTGCTGTTGGATGTGACATGTGATTTAGTGACAGCAAATGCAGATAAAGGTTTTGTCATATTAAATGTCTTTGCCTCAGCCTTCAACAACAAGGTTTCCCACACTTTTATGCCTAGGAACATGGTTGTGAGAGGAGAGGATTTTCATTTACCAAGGATAAGTCATACTGACCAATGTCATTGCCTCCTATGATAAAATTACTGCATCTGTGGATGAGAGAAGGGCTGTGAATGTCATTTACCTCTGACTGAACAAGGTTTTTGACACTATGTCCCCTGATATTCTTGTATTCAGCTTAAGAACACACACTGGTCAAAATTACCCCTTTGTTGCTGCTGTGTTTGTATGGACTATCACCATAAAAATCAATGAAGCAATGGAATTATTCCAAAGTTGACCAACAGAAAACTATCTGCCTTGAAAACATTTACAAACAACCTCCTCAAAGCAACAAAATCTCCCTCAAATTGTCAAGCAAAGTCCTACACTCCTTTCTGAGTGCAAAGACACTCAATGTTTTGACATTACTCTCAACGGTCCAAGCCTTCGTTATAGAGAAATATGCCATGGTGTCAGGAAGATATTTATTTTTTTCTTTCTAACTGGCTCATGGTAGCTAAAATGGAAAGCTGCCATCAAATAGCTTTTGAAGAGAAATTACTTTTATGTATGTTCTTTGTACACTTCACACATTTTGGAAATTCTTCCTCAGAGTAAAAATGATCTTTCATAGGCACTTCATGGTTTTTGCCTCTTAATCTGTTCTAGGCCATATGGACTAAGAGTTAAATAACCAATGTTACTGAAAAAAAGAAAAAGAAAATAATTTACTTATTTTGATAGAAGACCGAATATGACATCACTCCCTGCAACAATATTTCCTTCAGAGCATTAGAGAAAGCTGGAGGTGTGTTTGAGACTGTTTACACTTGTGGAAAGACTAACAAGACAGAGCTGCTAGTCCCATTCTCCAACGAGGTGATGTTATTAGCTTTGTCCAATGTTAGTAATTACACTGTCTGTTAGAAACAATTTTAACAATGCAAATATCACACTTAGGTTAATCAATTCTGTCCTTCTTTGATCCCCTAAAAGTGGCAGGAAAAGAAAAGGCTCTTCCCTAGTGTGAATTGTCATGCCCTTGTTATTAGCATGTACAGCTCCATCTTTTGGTTCTTGCATTCAAAGATCATTACATTTACACCTGGAAGGGAAAAGAAGGAAGACTTGTAAATCATACATGTTCATGGACTCAAGAACTTCCTCTTGTCAGAATGGAAAGTATTACAAGCTATTTTAAAGGCATGTCAAGTAAATGAAATAACCATCAGTTTTAATCAGCACTCCTGCAAGCTGTAATGTTCTCTACCTGAAGCTGAGTGACATCAAAGAGAAATGAAATTCTTTCTTGCCTTTGATGTTTTTTTCCACACAGAACACTTCTCCTCTCATCCTTGCAATTCTTATGCCCATTTCATAAAGCAATTGAAGGACACCAGTGGGAACTAATCCTTGGCAATGTTGTACCTAAATAATAATGGACTTAATTACTGTTAACAAGAATATTTGAACATAATAAGTAATAATATGGTCCACATGGCTTTGAGTTGGTTAATTCTCAGGTGACCTGTCACTGAGAACCACACATTTTTAAGGTATTTGCATTCAAAATGATATTCAGTTAAATACAAGCAAGGACACAAGTACACACAATTGTGTGCTGTTCTTTTTGAGGGCACAACCCAAGGATGTGATTTTCATGTGTCTAATGGGAGAATAAAATGCAGATTCATCCACACATCAGTGTGAAGCTACCACAAAAGTTTCTGTAATGAAAAATTTCAATACTAGGTGTTTTTACAGGTGTTTGATATTCAATACACGTATTTGAAAAACCCCCAGGATTTCTTACTATATTTTAGAATTATTGATATACAGTATAGCAATAAGGAATTAAATGAAATGACTTTTTACCCATTTTTAAACTGAAGAATAAAAAAATATCACAGCCAGCTTGCTGCATATTGAGTACCAGAAAAAAATAAAGAGAAACCAAAAAGAAACTCAAGGAGCTTACTTCTATGTGTCATTTCCCTAAAATTTATAGGGATTGCCAAGAGAAAAATGCAGAGACTTCAGAATGCAATATATAGGACTGGATGTTTGTTTTGTTTTGTTTAGTTTTTTCATCCTATGACCTATGAATATCTACCTTAAAAGATGAGAAAAATAATAAAATTCTTCCAGTTCTGTCCTGTGCTGCAGGAACTGGTTCTGTTTTGGAATGCTAGAAGCCTCATTGGTTAAGCTCATATTTTGCCATGTCTTCCTTGGTTTCTTCTGCTACCATTCACCCATTCTGGTCCAAATTACATCTCAGGGAGTGAATTTTCACTCAAGGAGCCCTGTCATGAGTGTGGAGAGCCATGTGGAATTGCCCTTCTGCTTTCCAGCTCCTCCCAGAACAAGCCAACCTGCCTCTCTCCTCTTCCTTCACAGGCCATTGACAGAGTGAGTGCTGCTCAGGAGGAGGCTGTGCCAGATCTCTGGGGGCCAGAGCCAGCAGAGACATGGGGGATGTCAGGGGCTGAAGCCATCCCCCTTGTCATGGGGAGCTTGTGGGGATTAATCTTTGCAATCTTTAGCAGTGCTGTTTATATCTTTCCCTTAAGAAAGGGTAGCTACCTCTACTTAAGGTTCTTTTCTTAATATTTTTTTATTAATCCATTGTCTTACTTTATGGATTTACGAAGCTGAAGTCGTTTCTCATCCATTCAGTGCAAAATGAGACTGTATTATTCATAGAATCATAGAATCAGCTGGGTTGGAAAAGACCTCCAAGAGCACCAGGTCCAACCCTACCGTGGGTACTAGACAGCCCATGGCACTAAATGCCACATGCAGTCTCATCTTGGAAACCTCCAGGGATGGTGAATCCATCACCTCCCTGGGCAGCACATTCCAATGTCTGTCCACTCTCTCCATAAAATATTCTTCCTAACGTCTAACCTAAACTTCCCCTGGCAGAGCTTGAGTCTGTGCCCTCTTGTCCTGCTGCTGGTTGCCTGGGAGAAGAGACCAACCCCCACCTGACTCCAACCTCCTGTCAGGGAGTTGTAGAGGGTGATAAGGTCTCCCCTGAGCCTCCTCTTCTCCAGGCTGAACACCCCCAGCTCCCTCAGCCTCTCCTCATGGCACTTGTGCTCCAGTCCCTTCACCAGCCTCATTGCTCTTCTCTGGACCTGCTCCAGCACCTCAATGTCCCTCCTGAACTGAGGGAGGGGCCCAGAACTGAGCACAGTACTCAAGGTGTGACCTCACCAGCACTGAGTCCAGGGGCAGAATCACCTCCCTGGTCCTGCTGACCACACTGTCCCTGATCCAGGCCAGGATGCCTTTGGCCTTCTTGGCCCCGAGCACACTGCTGGCTCATGTTCAGCTTTCTATCTCTCCAAACTCCCAGGTCCCTTTCTGCCTGGTGCTCTCGACCCACTCTGTTCCTGGCCTGGAGCTCTGCATGGGATTGGTATGGCCAAAGTGCAGGACCAGCACTTGGCCTTGTTAAACCTCATCCCACTGGAATCAGCCCATCTCTCCAGCCTATCCAGGTCATGGATCAATGCAGGATTTTCACAGAGAAGCCTACAAATGTATTTGAGATTATTATTTATCCAAAATGATTATTTTGTTCTCTTCACAAACATAAATTGTATAAATATACAGTATATATTTTATTTCTTCAAAATTTCTGAGTCTTCTGAAAAACAATTGCCTATTGTTTTAAGTTGCTTCAGAGTTACTGGTATAAAGCACCATTCATTCAGGTTCAGATGGTTTAATTATTTAACAACACTCTTTTATGCAGACAAGCTGCAATGCTTTGTTTCTTGAGTTGTGCTGGTACTCATTATGATTTAAAATATTAATCCAATGATAAATGAAAGCCTCTCGGTGTCCAGTTATTAATAATCTCCTTTATTATTTAATGGATACTTTACAGTAATTATCTCAAAACTCAGTGGGCTTGACCTTGTTCTCATTGAAATCAATGGCAAATCACTCACAAAGTTCAATGGATTATGACTAGACTCACTATGTAATGAGCTGTTATTAATGCCTGATTTTGTTACCATCATTATGCCCTGACACTAGACCCACAGTTGTTTACTTCTAAAAAAAAAAAAAGGAAAATACCCCAAACATCTAAATACTCCAGTAAAATATAAAAGCAAAATCAGAAATTTTGCCTTTCCCATAAGCATTTTTCCTGGACTATTAATATTTATATTGCATATTTAATAAGACAGAACACACAGATTACCAAACAGGTAAAGGGATTAATTACTTTCCATGGATGATCTATATTTATGCAAACCCTTTAATGAACTCCATGAGTTATGGA
Source organism: Acanthisitta chloris (assembly GCF_000695815.1). Lineage (NCBI taxonomy): Eukaryota > Metazoa > Chordata > Aves > Passeriformes > Acanthisittidae > Acanthisitta > Acanthisitta chloris. The sequence goes on along the minus strand of NW_008657697.1, from coordinate 16,757 downwards.
AACTACACCACAAGGGACAGGAAGACTTAATAACTTGGCATAAGTTATTTAGGCATTTTTCCCATGAAGAGAATTAATTCACAGTCTCACTGGAACTTATGCATCCTATTGATACCATTTACATTTGTATTTAAGTCGTTAATTCTTATCTTTATCGTTATCTGCAGCTGGTTGAGGAGGAGAATAACAAATAGTGGGTTTAAATGAAACTTCCAATGCAATTTAAATGTGGGTCTATTAGAGCTTTGTTTCTTTAGACCTACAATAGGAAACTACAGAACAATATGTACCAGCAAAATGTTAACAGACAATATTCATATATAAAAGACTAACTCAGAGTACAGGAATTCTAACTCTGCATTAGTTTTTGAAAAAGTTAGTTGATGTGTGTGGACGCTTATGAAACTTTCTATTTACATTACAAAAGTCTCTGAGGAGTGTGGAAATAGCATTAACAAACCTTGCCAACCCTTTGAACATTTTAATAAGGGATAACAAGATTTTAGTGCTTCCATTTCTTTGGCAAAATTTAGGCAAGATGCAAACTGTTCTTGTAAACACCTCTGGTATGAAAGCAGCCATTGCACCTTATAGGTTTCTAGGTCAATAGTGAATAAACACATATTTAACTCCTAAAGAACATTTTTAAAGTAGTGATGATCTAATAAGATGCTAACAATGACAAAATGAGCATGTGACTTTCCTAGTTTGCGAATTCCTAAACGATACTCAATAATTCTTCTTCGAGGTACATGCACCTCACCAATAACATTATCTATAAAAAGTGACATGATGTAAATTGTATCCCTCTCACAATGTTGACTGCTTAATTGCCTGTATCCATTGTGACAGTGCTGCCCTGTCAGCATACTAAGTAATTGAAAAATTGTTGTGTGGTGAAAGATCAATACAACTTTAACAAGAAACAAATATGATACATTACTGAAAGTATGCAAATAACCCAATTTAGCAATTGTTTCATGGGTTCAATCAATGGGTTTTCAAATGTTCATATTTTGAAAGTACTATTTCTTCTGGCAGCACCAGTCTGGAGAGACAGGTGAAGTTGTTGAATTTTTTACTTGAAAACCATCTATTGTCTATTTTTAATTAAAACAGCTAATGGTCTTTATTGATTCCTTAAATGTGCTATAGTAGATAAACCATTTGTACTTATCCTTAGTTATTTATGTTTAAGCATTTTTGGGCTTCACTAAATGCTTTCATACAGAATATTTGGTGGGGGGAGATCAGCAGAAGTACAATAAATTGCTTAGCTTCTCTGAATATTTTAAATGCACATTCAAATACACAGAGATGAGCCTTTTGGTATTTTTACTTGCAAAACAGTGGAAGTCACCACCATTCAGCCAACATTCCTCTTCTGAGAAGTCAGACCTGCATAAGAAAATGTAAATTCAAAATGCTTTTAAGGTAATTTTATGCCATCATGTCCCCTAGGTTTTGAACTTTATCTCAGATTCACTGTGTTATGAGTTTAAAAGAACACTGAACAGACATTATATATGTACATATCTTTTAATTTGCCAGGGATTCACATTATCTTATAAAGTAGAAACATCGTAACCTAGTGTGATGCACTCAGAGAGTGGCCAACAACTACATTTCTTGGTGAGTTAAGGCTCAAGAGTTAAGAGACATTCTGCTCCTCTGGAAGCAGAATCAAGGAAGGTATTATCCCAAATCAGAGCTAATTTCCATAATTTTTGTGTTAAAAGCAAATTTCTTTTCTTATTTAATTCCAAGATATTTAACAATCATGTAAAATGCATTCCAGCAGATGTATTGAGAGAAAATGTAAAAACAAGGCCTTTCAGAAATTACCATATATATTAACCCTTTTATTCTGATGTTTCCAATTATATTGGTTTAATAATCCCATGGGGTTCTTTCTGTTTATTAGTGTTTTCCTTTGAGGACCCTCAAACTAGGGTATAAATTATATGATAATTTTCATTGAGATAATTAAAATAATTTGGTTTGCCAAATATGAGACCAAATTCAAGATGTGATTATTAAAAATGGTCTATGGAAAAAAAGTAAGATATATCTCATCTTTTTTTTTCTCCATAGCAGTCATTAAATTGTATCTATTTCAATACAATAGGAAAGACCATTCTCTTCATTTCAACTTTCCATTCTTCATAGTTACTAGTATACACAAAATCCATGTTTCTCTTATGTCAAAACAAACCATTCATCTTTCCAATAGGAAAAACAAATGAAGGACAATGTAGTTACAAAGATAACTGAAAGGATTTATTATGGCTGAGCCTTTTTTTTAGAATGATCTTCCTGAGGACACACTGGAAAACAAAATTAGGAAAGTCAGCATAAACAGACTTGAAAAATAATTGGTCTATGACCACTCCTATCTAGCTCAGATTAAATCAATAGAATCAGAACAGAGATAAATTGTCTGTGTCTACCTGGGTCTGAGGCAGATGTCACAGAATCTAATGCTGCCTTTATCTGGGTCTAAAACATCTCTTAGACTATCTCTTATTTCCTGGTCTAAAAGAGAACTCCAGAAACCCAAACAACTGTAAAGAACTGGTTCTTGAGGGCAACCACTGCAGCATTACAGTCATTATTTAAAACAATTGTAAAGTGTGGCATTTCCTCTTCATCAGTCATATTTCACAGAGAGTAACAGGACAGAATTATGCGATACAAAGGAAGAAAAAGCCTGTCCGTACATGTCTTCACTGTACTGGCTTTTATTTTAGTTGTTGTAGAGCTAGAGCCAGATGGAGTCTTCCATCTGCATCTGAAGAAGGCCTTGAGGTGGGAGAGGAGGTGAACTCAGGGCTCAGATCTGCCTCTTCTACCATGCAGCAAGGACTCCTTGGGGTGGATGACATACCACTTGTCCCATGTGAAATTCCTGGCCACATTCTGCATTAGCCAGCAAGTCCTCATCCATGCTGACCTGTTTGTCCTGGGTCAAGGATGCATTGTAACTATGATTCACACAGGTTGTGGGTTCACTACCACCAACAGTACAGTCTTGTACAGAAGTATATGAAGCTTAAGAACTTCATTTGGGGACTATGACTGCAGTGAAGAAAGAAGGAGGAAATACAGCGTGAAGGGAGGGAAGAAGAAAGAATAAGGTCCTGAATCAGATATGTCTCCATTCATGAAGGTGTAGCTGTACAATCAACATAAAGCAGCAGCAGTTGGCTTCTTGGGAGACTGTTGAGTTGTATTCCTCACATTTTTAGACAGTCAGATTTTTGCAATATGTTCTAGAGATTTCTCCCATATCTGCAAAGTGTATGTGTGTGCATATGTGGATCTGTGAATTACTTCTATGGAGTAAAATAAACAAGAAATCAAGTCTGTCAACAGTAGTCATGTCCATTGCATGTTCCTGTTTTCCTGAGGATGGTGTAAGGATCTATAATCAAAAAGGGGTCAGAAATTTCAAGGCTCTGGCACATTTTAGCACTTCTGTAAATGTTGTAATGCATCTCATTGTAGCTCCCTCTGCTACAAGTCTATGCCCTAAGCCAACTAAGCAGTGGTGTGTACTCACTATTCCATTAAGGTTTATCAAAAGGTTTGTGTCAAATCTGTATCATGTGATTAATTTTCAAGTAAGGAGGAAGAAGAACATACAAATAACAATCTACAAAATCATATGAGATGAGCTGCATCACATTGCACACCTAGAGCTGTTAAATTAAATATTTAATTAATACTTCAAGGACCTCCAAGGAACTGATAGAACTGAAATGTGCTTTGCTTAATGTTCATTAAACATAATCAACATGAGCTCATGATCTTTCAGCTGCAAAGAGGCTGTACTGATTGCAATTAATTCCTTTTAAAGGAGTGAAAATTATAATTTTGATTAGGTTGATGACCTGTTGTCATATTTGGAACTGAAACATTGACCGAAAACACATGCCACATTTCATTCAATGACCTCTGTAACTGAGTGTACATTTGCTGATATTTTTCATCCTGCTATTTCTAAATCACTATGAGAATTTAATATTGTTAGTCTTACTCCATCACACTTTGAAATGTTCAGTCATGCAGTCTAATAGAGAGTTTTAGCAGACAAACAGAAGTATATATTTCTCCTATTTAAATGTTAAGAAGTGATAAGCACAACCATTTCTTATCCATTAAAAATTACTTCAAGTCATTGACATTTCACTTTTCTGAGTACCTATTTTCTGGATAAACATCAGGCAGTCTTTCTCTATGCTTTCTTTCCATTTTACCAGGTTTTATCTGACCATTTTTTATCTCAGTTTCAGCTGTATGAAGTTCTTTTTCAATGCAGAAGACAAATATATGCTGTATGAAGAGTTCTTAAAAAGTTAGATGGTAGCAGATGGAACATATCAATAAAGTTCTAAAAGGCTTTTTAGTAGCGAATGAATAAGGAAGAATACATTGAGCCTTCTCCTGCCAAATAATTATTTATTTGGGGAGTATTTAATGAAATATTTTTTACTTAGTTTCACTGTAGCATAAATTATAAAGCTTTGAAACATGAATTTGGTTTCCTGGACTGTATCTATGTGGAAGAACTAGCATATTTAAGAGGTTGGAGTAATAATAAATACGAATGCAATGTGCAAGATATAAATCACTATGACAGTCACCCTGTGTAACTAGGTCTATTATGCACAGGAATATGCAGAAAGCAACCTTCTGCTGAACTTCCCCAGTGCATAGCACTGACTTAAGCACAGCCATCAGAGGCTGGCTATTGACACTTGGTTTTATTCATAACATTAAAATACAATTTGTCTTGCAGCTTTGAGGAAGCTTTCCTAGCTAAAACAATTTAATCATTTATTCTTACAAACCAATCATTGCCTTTCTTATCCTTAGCATAATCTTTTCTCTGTGTTATCTCCCAAAGATATTTCTAGGTTTCTCTACAGACTGCTCTTTTTTCTGGTTGCTTATCTGTCATACATAAATATGAAATGCCATACTAAGTAATATGCAGGATGCCACACCAATCGAGTCAAAATGTGGGCAAGCACAGCACGACTGGATGTAAAGTCTACAGAGAGTACAGAACAAACTTGGGGATGACAGGTTAGGAAGAACTTTTTTTGCAAAAAGCTCCAAGCTTTTTTTCCAATACACTTCATCAGATACCAAACGTGGTTGCTTGGGTAGCTGGGAAAGATGGGAAGCAGCACTGAGAGCTGTCCCTGTCCCTGCCAGAGCCTTTCTTCTCTTCCACTGCTTTTGTCTGAGTCCAAATACAGGAAAGTTCATGATGGTTTACTGAGAAATGTGCTGCAGTTTTCTCCCTTATACGGACCTTCAGCCAAAAAGCTTCTGTAAAGTACTCCACTAATTAGGAATTCAGGAACTTTAAGCAAGATCTATTGAATTTTCCAAGCAAAGCATCCTGTATATGCATTAAATCCATAAATATGACTGAGGTAATTTTGTTTGGCAACTCTTCAAAAGTTCATCAATATAATTTGAAATTTTCAAGTTCTATGTCACATATTCTTCATGATAATTTTTCTATGCACTTACAATTTTAGCAGCTGATATGAAAAACTAATTTCAAAATATGTAACATCAATAGCAATATATTGACTACAAAAATAGATAGAAAAAGGAGCTAGGTGAGTTAGTCTAGCTATCAAATGGCAACAAAAGTTCCAAATAATCTCACATTTCATTAAAATGGTCTAGATCAGATGAGAACTCATTCAGCTGTGTTCTTCCATGAGCTTTTCATTTGCACATAAAAGTTGTTTTCCCCTCATCTTTCAATAGTTACCATGATCAGTAAGGTGATATTCAGTGAAAGACTTACAGTTCCCATAAACACACATAAACACTTGTTCTCTATAAACACAGATATCTATGTCACAGTCATAGTAAAGCAACAGGCAAATGTTCAGCTCCCACAGATTACTTCCCCATTAATTTCCAGCCTTTTTCAGTGTTGATAGGAAAATTATTGAAATTTATAATCAAAATAGTTTCCCTAAACAAAGCTGAACTTTTTACTTTCCTTCAGCTTCAGGAAAGCAGATGGAGACACCTGATAGACATTATTGTTGATAGAGGTATTGTTACTTCACTTCAGAATATAACTTTTCAGCATAATATGGTTTCCAGCATTACCACTCACATGTCCCTTGCAAGTATCTATTTTTAGACACAAGGTAAAGACTATTCCTTCTGGAAAAAAGTACCACTTAGAAGCCAGTGGGCAAATGGAGAAGACACATTAGCAGTACAAAAGTGATGTAATGATAACAAATGAACTACAATAAACTAAATAAAAATATTAAAATCAAATTAATTTACTCTTCCTTGAAAGGGGCACTTGAGCAGAGAGAGGCCTGTTGTGTTCATATTTGTGGGCATGTGCCAGACAAGTCTGGCAAATTCATTTTAACAGACCTTGGTGGGCCCATGTAAAAGCATCAGGTTTTTACCTTGGAGCCTGATCCAGTGCCCATAACATGACAACTGTGTCAGGAGATGAACTGATTCCTTAGACTGTACTGGGACAGAACACAGTGCTGAATTTGATGATGTTTTAAGGTAACTGCATCATGCCCCAGAGTAAGGCAGTGTAGTGCCATTTAACAGTTCTTAAAAAAACCTTATACTGTTAGCTCTGACTATAATTTATGCCTTTGTAGCTCAGTCAAACAAATGCAAGCTTTTTATTCAGAATAAAAAAAGTACAACCAATCAACTTTACAAAGGTCAGGAAGATAACCTAACACACTGGGTTTATTCAGCTGAAAACTAGTGCAGTGAAGAAAGTGCCTATTTCAGTCCCTCTCTTAAAAGCAGATCACCTAATTTTAATTCAATTTTCCTCAAATTCACCAGATAAAGTCTGTCTGTGAATGTCAAAGGCAGTGAAAAATTTTCCACTCCTCGCCTAACAGGATTCTCTTTGAAAGAGGAATTTAAAGGTGTGCTAGATTTTGAGTGAAGGGGATCAAGAAGTTGATATAAAGACATAAAACAGAATCCTCTTCTATAGATCAAGCACACATCATTTGGCTTGATGTGGGAAATACTATATGAAGTTCTATAGCTTGTGCTCTGCCATAAGTCATGCCAGATGATCATGAAGGTCCCTTTTATTCCCAAACAAGTATGGATTTATTGTCACTGTATTAAGACCTCTTCACACTTCTCATGCAGTGTAAAGTGCCTTTTAAGTGTGCATAAATTACATTTATTCTCACTTAAAGGACACTTCACCCTGCCATAACTGTGTTAAAGACCTGTGATTTATGTTAAACTCAGACCCTTAAATATTCTAGTTCTAGGTTCATAGATTTTAGATCCAGGAGGTACAGATAATGTTCTCAGTCTCACACCCCACACAATACAGACCTTAGAACTTCATTAAAATAACATCTTACTCAGATTTGATTAGGTAAATCATTTATAATTCAAAGACATATCTCAAGCTGAGACTTATTGAGACCAAGTGAGTTCATCATGCTTTCCATGGAGTTATTGCAGCAGCTGTGTCCCTACAAACCTGAACCTTAATTTCAAACTGAATTTATAAAGTGTCCACTCATAACCAGAGAATTTTATTATGCATTGTCTGCTAGATGAAAGAGCTCTTTACCCTCAAAAAGCTCTCTGCAACCTCTCTGCACAGATAACTCTCAAGTCCCTTCCTAACTGTCTCTTTGTTAAGTTAAATAGATTGTCCTGCTTTAAGGTCTTCAGACAGTGCAGGATTCCAAGGCCTTGAACAGTTTTTTTAAACACTTCTAGGTTTTCCACATCTGTTCAGAAGGTGATCACAACAGAAATAACTGCCCACAATAACATCAATTTCTTCTACATAATGTACTTCTCCCTTCCTGTGCATAATTCCCCCAGTTTCTATGCTCCAGCACAGTTAGAAGCAGCATCTAACAAATATTCAAACTTTAATGGACAGGAAAGTGAAAAAAACCCACATTTTTCTCTGTTCATAGTAACCTGTTCTTTATTGTAATATCCATGCCAAGAACAGGAAAAAGTCACCCTGCAGAACATACTCCAAGTGCTTAATTTCACTTCCAGAAGACCCATCTGGTGCTCTTCCAAGGGAAGATTAAGTAAAGACTCTTTGGTTTTTTATTTATATTTTGGGTAATACAATTAGTGCCCAATATATAGAATTACTGTCATAGAAACATCAAATGACAACCTATATTTAACATACTGAGCACAGACAAAATGCTTAGTAAGGACATGTGGTTCTATGTTCTGGGCAGGTGATTGGGTTTGACACCTCAGATCACTTTCAGAAATGCTGGAAAAATTATCATGCTCTGTACCACTGGGAGGGTTAGAAAAGTCCTTGAAGGATTCATTTTTTTTCTGAGACTAAGTGAAAAAGACAGGGTGGCACCAGATAGGGCAAATGAAAGCCAAGGTGAAAGAAACAATTAAGCAAGTAAAATTTCATACATCCCTAGGCAAGGCAGCAAAATTCTGCTGGTTCAGCTCTTCTGTTTTGGGGTTTTTTTAAAAAGAAATTTGTTCTCTGTTTCCATATCCTGCACATATCTGCAAGAACAATACCAGTATCACTTAATCTGTGGTCTATGCTGGAAACATCAGCCACTCCACCACAGATCACTGAAAGAAGAAATCCAATGAAGTACATCTCACAAAGACCAACTGAATTATTTCAGCATAAATCTACATGTTTTTAGTGGAGTGCTGGTGGCAAATCAGGCAGTAAAGATCCTCAATTATAAAATGTTTTTGGGAAACACTGATTTCACATTGTTCATTGCCATCTGTCAGAGTTTCAATGGATAACATCAAAAGCAGCTGCTGTCTTTTCCATTTTGGGCTCAGAGTATATTAAGAAGTCTAGAGATGTGCATTGTCTTGGCACTGAAAATGGAGAATTTAACTTGTGTGTTTGTTACTTAAGTTTTCGAATCATTCATACACAATGCTAATGCACAAGTGCTGTCTACTCCAAATTACACCACCAATGAAAATTTATGCTTACATACAAAGAGGCTCAGAATAAAGGGAATATTTCCAAGTGAAAACATAGGCATTTATTTGCTGACACATTCTGATGATTTGAAATATTCTTAGTGGTGGTAATACCTTACTGTATTGTTCCTTACTGCCGTTTAAAGCTATAAAGCACCATCTAGATATGGTTATACTCCTACCCTTTGGTCCTCATTTCAAACACCATCAATGTTTGAAGGAATGCTTTATATTCCT
>NW_008657697.1:0-7483 GCF_000695815.1 Acanthisitta chloris | reverse complement strand
TGCAATTTATTGTTCTGATGGGAGAATCACAAGGTGATTTTCCACTTTTACTAGAGGAAAGCAAGATGGAAAGAAGAAAATTAGTATTCATTAAGAACTTCTAAGGAATGTTGCAGTTGAAACTTTCCATCTGAGATTCACTCCATCCCCACATAGTGTTTCTGAACAAAGTAACTTGGGACATTGTTCCGGACTGATCCAATCCAAGTTTTGAAGTAACTTTGCACAGCAAATTAACAAATGTTATTCACCTCTTTCAGGCACATTTTAGTTTATGGTCTGGGTTTTCATAGAATCATAGAATTTAAGGGTTGGAATGGACCTTACAGATCATCCAGTCCCAACCCCCTGCCCGGGGCAGGGACATCTCCTCACTAGATCAGGTTGCTCAAGGCTCATCCAGCCTGGCCTTGAACACTGCCAGGGTTGGGGCAGTCACCATGTCCCTGGGCAACCTGTGCCAGTGTCTCACCACCCTTACAGTAAAAAACCTTTTTCTAATATATAGCCTAAACTTCTCCTTCAATTTGAACTCATTACCCCTTGTCCTATCACTGCAGTTCCTAACAAAGAGTCTCTCTCCAGCTCCCTTGTAGCCCCTTCAGATACTGAAAAGTTGCTATGAAGTCTCCATGCAGTTTTCTCCAGGCTGCATAGCCCCAACTTCCTCACCCTGTCTTCACAGGGAAGATGCTCCGGTCCTTTATCAACTTTGTGGCCTCCTCTGGACTTGCTCCAACAGTTCCATGTCCTTATGTTGAGGACACCAGAACTGTGTGCACTATTCCAGGTAGGGTCACGAGAGCAGAGGGGAAGAATCACCTCTTTTGACCTGCTGACCATACTCCTTTTGACACAGCCCAGGATATGATTGGCTTTCTGGGCTAGCACACACTGCAGCTCATGGTGAGCTTCTCATCCATTATCACTCCCAAATCTTTCTCTTTGTTGCTGGTCTCAATTATTTTCCCACCCAACCTGTAGGTGTGCTAGGATTGCCATGGCCCAGATGTGTGACTTCCTGTGACTACCTGAAGTACCTTTCTGTGAGAAAACCTTCTTTAGATATGACTAAGGAAACATAAGAGTTTTTTCAGATACTGAGAAAAAAAGGCAAAACAAGGCTCAGGGACAATGCCTGTATTTAGGCCAGATACAAATACAAAAGAAAGAAAAGTAGAAAGAAAAATCTACTGAACAAAACTAAAAACTTACACAGATTGTTATGAAAACTAAATTGCCTAATCTTTCTCATTATTTATCTGCAGAAATATTTTAACTAAACTCTTTTTAACAGTATGCTAGGCCTCTCCAGAGCACAAGCTCTGCTGAGACATACAGCTCACTGGCTGCAGATATTCTGCTGCATACCAGGCAGAGCAATATCCTGCATGTTTTCATTGCTGGAAGATTGTGCTTCGACCAGGCAATGTTAATTAAATGATGCTCTTCTAATGCCATAAGGATATTGGAAAGTCAGGGACAAAGTGGGAAATGTAAAAAAATATATTTTATCACTTCTTTCTCCAGGGAAATTGAATTTGTAACGGAAAGTCCATGAGGAAATCCTGTTGCAGACCATTATTTTTAAATATTGCAGTTTCTCCAGTTTGTACAATCCAGTGACTATACACAGTGCAGTTTAATTGAAATTTATGCTTAAGGAACAGGTAGGATCATTTTCTTTTCTTGCTTGCACTAGTCACAGAGAAGTCTACAATAACCCAGGTGAAACTGATATAGGCATTTAGAAGCTAGGAAAACAATCTGATCCACAGATAGAGATGGCTGATTATTTTTAATCTAAGTTTTGCATGGAAGAAAGAGGTGTCATCATGCACAGAAAAGGCAAATAATTCCCCCTAACTCTGGTGCAACTTGACATTCATGTTGTTGGATAAACTGAAGTGATCACTGACCTGGAGACCAAGGTATATGAAAAAAAAGTGATGCAAAGAAGTCTGCAGGTATTGTTACTTTTTACCCTGTAGGGCTATTTTCACATATCCTTTCATAGCTGCTAGGCTAATGATTTGCAAATCTCATATAGACATGGGTGTTAACTTATCTGGTTTTAAATCACTGTACAGAAAAATAAGTTCAACATTGCTTGGATGTTATAAGCAAATTGGTAATGCTAATACAGCAATAGATTCATACAGAGGTTTCTGACTTTGCAGTGCTTAGTGTCCATTTATTCTGTGAGGCAGAATGTATCTAACTTTTTCTCAAAGACTTCTCACATTACACTAGAGAAGCATTTAGAGCAGTTCACTTTCCATGTCTGAGATGGTTTCAATGGGACAAGAGCATAGAAAAACAAGGATAAACACTCAAGGAATGTGAGTCCCAGATATTAACTATCCAAAGAAAACCACAGAACTTTCCACCATCACACATGTGAAACATTCTGTTGAACTATTTTCTCTTCCTATTCATCTAGTTAAAGTGGATTTTGTTGAAGTTCCTGTGACAGAAATAGCCTCAAAAAGACTGCATTACAGAGTAGGATAAATGGAGAAAAATGTGTAGGCAGCATGTACAGTCAAGGGAGGTTGCCATTAGACCTGAATACAGGGAAGCCTCTTTGTTTTCTGCAGTATGTCCTTGTCATGATCCATGGCCGGGGCCGTGATGGTAGTTGTAAATTCTCATCAGACTGAACAAAGACACTAGACCACATGTCAGGGATGTCATCTGATTTATTGTACAGCCACCATAACTCCAGCAACCAGCCCACTATTTAGACTGAAAAAGTGTTGACTAACAAGCCCTTGAGTTTATACAATAGATTTCCACAAGAGTAGTGGCTAACAAGGCTTTAATTTTGTACAGTACACCTCAATAAGTTCTCAACCCCCACAACAAACTACTCAAAGGTGCTCCTCACAAGCCACAACACACCAATGCTCAAAAGTGCTGGCTCACAAGCCACCACACACTTCCACAAGTTCCCCACTCCCACAACAGGTTCAGTACAGAGTATGGGGTAGAATATGATAGCTGTGATTTGCCCAGACAAAGTGAGGAGGGAGAGAAATAAAGACAGAAAAAAGACTGAGAACAAAGAGTATCACAGCCCTTAGATCCTGTGTTGGCCCTGTCATGTGCATGGTATGGAGCTGGGGTTGTGATACAAAGAAGGTAAAAGAGAAAGACAGGGGCAAAAAAAGAGGGGAGAGGGGCCTGATCCACTCCCTCTTATAGTTAACCTTGTACAGCCTCTTACATAAACTATTTTTTTGGCACCATTCCATTCATGTATGCACAGCAGCCCTTTGAGCCCTCCTCCAGCAAGTGAGTTGGGGCTGGGAGGACTGAGCAGGGGTCTCCAGGTGAAGCAAGAAGTTGGTTCAGAACAGCACTGCCCCACCTCTGCAGGATCCTCTCTTCTGACCACATCTTGCCTGTCATAACAGTCAGAATCTTTGAGACATAACATGCCTGTGTCTGGTCCTCCACAGTCTGTTTCCCAGCTTCCTGATGGTATCAATAGTGTGCAGGATAAAAAGATTCAAATTATGCAGACAAGACAGGGGACTCAATTGCAGAGTATCTGCAAAGGCAGCAGGGAAGACAAAGCAAATTGCTTTACCCTTTCACTCCCAAACTGCTGAGCAGGCATGCTATCAAGTCTGTTTTATACTAGTTTCAGATTATACAGTAAGCAATGTGGTTATTATGGATGGGGATGGTCAAGACGGTGATAATAATAATTGCAGCAATACTAGTGACATAACAGTAGAAGAAATAAACCAAATGAGAATAGTACATTAGAATTTTAGCTCAGCTCATCACTTGCCTTAAGGGCCTCATCTAGCTCACTGACAAGAACAAGGGTCTTTCAAGGATTATGATGCTAGTATTGCAACTGTAAGCCCCTATACTCAATAGTTTTATATTAATAGCACAGCAAGTATTTAAAAATGCAAACAACCTTTCAAATTCCTAAGTATTTTGATAAGAAATAACTGAAGTGAAATGGCAGTGACAGTTCAGTTAGAATCTGGATATTTCTTCTGTGAGTATAAACATGCAAAAATACAGACAAGAGCACACTATTCTTAATTACCATCTTCATATGCATTACCATAGTATAAGGATTGGTTTACCTTTTGACAGTTTTCCCCAAACCTTTTCAGCTATTCAAACACCTCATGAATTATGGGTTTTTTTCCAAAATCTGCCTTGTACCTGCTTATCTCTATAAACACATCTAGTTAGCCCTCTAAACTGATTTGTTGCAGTGAAAAAACTGTGCATTGTATAAATCTAATCAGGCCAAACAGGAAATAAAATGCCATCAACAATTTGAATAAAGTTGAAGAGAAGGTTGAAAATGTTCATGCACTAACAGTCTGTGGAAGGTCCTGAAGGCTGAGCACACTTTAGGAGTGTGCAGGAAACATTCACACTCAGGGAGCACCACTCAGCTCTCTGCCAATTCACTGGCACCTCCCAATTTCACTTTCTAAAAGAAGCAATTATGGAAAATGACTTCTGAAACTTCCTTCATCTCTGTGCTCTCAGTGTGCTTGCTGTCCTCAAAGTGGTTATCCACCAAACACTACGTGCTAAGGTCTGCAAGACTTACTAGTGTGATGGCCATTCATTTGCACTAAGGGATGGTGCCCAAAGTTGTATTAATTGAAAGGGAAATAACAATACAAGCTCTTCACAGTAGGCTGACATTAGCAAGTTTTGTACCCATTGCTGCCCATCCCACAGGCAATGCAATTCCCACTTTCCCCTCTTTCTGAGCTTGTCTACTGCATCTGTGCAATTCCCACTTTCCCCTCTTTCTGATCTTGTCTACTGCATCTGATAGTCTTCTCTGCTATGGCTGCTTTTATGCTTATTCACATGAACTTGTGTTCATGTGAATAAGGATAAAAACAGCCATAGCAGAGAAGACTACCAGAACCTCATGGCCCATGTCCTCTTTCCCAAGAAAAAAAATAGTCAGGAGAAGCAGTGTCTGTTCCTTCAGTGTACCTCTATGGAGCACTAGTCTGGATACAGAAGGAAGGCTGCAATTCCTTCGAACTTTGTGCACAATGAGTGTGCTTGGGACAGCAAACATGGCTAACTCAGTACAAGTTAAGGCATCACAGAAGATATAGAGTAAATGAGGGATCCTCCACACAAATGCCTCATATTCTGATTCACTCCTGGTACACTGTACCACTTGATAAGGTAGACATAGACTAACTTGAGGAACTAATCACCTTCCCTCAGAGGGAAGATATGAGGCACTGGAAAAATCAGTCAATCTAAGCTTCAAATTGTCCTATGTGGAGGGCATGGCATCAGCTGAGCTCCTAAAATAGGTACCACAGTTTGGTCTTTGCTAGGTGCTACAAAACTTAGGGCTTGCTAGGAAAATTCACAAAGTGGATTGAAAATGAATGGAAGGAATATTAAGGTGCTCAGTTTGGAGCGTGATTGGGTACTCCAAAGATGTTCATAATTTATTTTTTTAAAGACCATTGTCTGTACTTTTTGAGTTGCAGTGAAGATGTATTTATTGGGACAGAAGTCACAAGGTGGTATAAACAGCTGAAGTCTCAGTAATGGACGTTTTAAGAGATCCTTTGCAGTCAGACAACACGTGGGATATGGATCAATCTGATTTTGAAGCCACAAATAGCTGCAGCTCAGTCTATGCTCTAAGCACTGCCAATTGAAAATGCAACATTCCTCATTTTGAAACAGAAGATTCGTTAAATATCTGAGGCAGGACTGATCCTGTGCAGCTGAAACCCAAACCCAGTGAGACTTCTCATGATGAGCATCCCATCACTCTGATCTGGGAGCTCTATCTCTTCTGCTCATGGGGTGGCCTTGCCTCCCCTGCCAAGGAGCCTTTATCTTTGTTTCCCTCACTCCAGCTGAAACCCAAACCCAGTGAGACTTCTCATGATGAGCATCCCATCACTCTGATCTGGGAGCTCTATCTCTTCTGCTCATGGGGTGGCCTTGCCTCCCCTGCCAAGGAGCCTTTATCTTTGTCTCTGTTCCTGCTCCCTCACTCTGCCCCAAATCTGGCAGCATGTTCCCCAAATTAAGCAACATAAAGGAACATAGCTCTTTTCTTTTTTTATTGTAAGAGAAGTTTCCTGTGTATTTGTAGTACTACCTGAGCTTCCTTCTGCTAGAGTTGGGATACTGTGGATAGTGATAGGAAGTTTTATTTATCTCAGATCACAAATCTTAGCAATGACCAATTTATTCCTGCATGTGCTTGGAGACCACTGGATCTCTGAACCACAGTTCAGTACAGAATTGAGTGCAGCTGTCAAGAAACTCTCAGGAGTTCTGAAATTATTGCATGGAGGATTATGTGGTTTCAATTCTGAGCTCAGTGCAGCTGAGCTGGCAAAATCTCCAAAATTCAAACTTTGAAGCAAGAGTATAAGCACTGGTTTTATGCCAGCTAATGCAAGTTTACCTTGTAAGTAAGACTATAGGAGATGGAACAGTTCCTTAGGAAATTTGAATTCCATAGTCTAGCAATTAGGTAGGCACAGAGGTTAATAAATGCCAATATCATGCAATGTATAGAGCAGTGCACAGGTAAGGACATATCATAGACCCATATTAACACACAAATGGCAGAGAATTAGAGATGCTAGCAAATTAATCTCTTCCATCCCAAACCTACATCTTAGCTAGTACTGGTGGAAGATGTTTACTCAACTTGCTCTTTAGGAATTTGATTGGTAGATTCAAGTAACTGCAACAAATCCAGTTATGGAGTAGTATCCAGTATGTATTTGCACTGATGTCCATTTCACATCTGGGCAAAAGTAATCTATAGATACCCTTTCTTTGTACTGTGTACAGTACAAAGTGTAAAGGACTGATGTAATTATCTGAAGGTATCAGCAAGGGAACTAAAGTATTTTAAAGATGAACCTATGTATTTTAGAGGGGACTATCCATCACTGCTGTACCTTGTCAGCAAACAGTCTCTCAGGGGAAAGAGGTTGAACAGAGAAATTTCTCCCCCCTACTCCAACATGACTGATGAACATTTCAACCTTACAGTTGTCCCATGCAGGACAGATTTAGCAAATATAAAAGCTTCAACCTTACAGTTGTCCCATGCAGGAAAAATTTAGCAAATATAAAAGTCACCTTTATATTTTTAAGTAGCCCATATTGGCATGCATTGGCACTGAAGTTTTGAGAATTGGGCTCTTGAGAATTTTGCTAATCCTCTGCAGAGACCTTTTAGCTGCTTTTGACTTATGGATACTATTATTGTTCTAATCGTTCCTTCATAAAAGTTTAGAAGAGAGAGTCTTCTTTTGAGAACACTCTGACTAATAGCTTGAGACTCAATAAATTTTTTAATTAGGACTGTGGGCACTAGGGCAGCTTAAACGAACTCTAGAGTCAGAAGAGGACTGTGGGCACTAGGGCAGCTTAAACAAACTCTAGAGTCATAATCAAATCCAGAGGGCTTTGCTAAAATATC
>NW_008657696.1:0-476 GCF_000695815.1 Acanthisitta chloris | reverse complement strand
GGGGATAGACAGCACAGGGTACTGGGGAGGACAGGGAGGACAGGGAGTGTGCTGTGCCCGGGAGGAGCCCCAAGGTGCCCAGGCAGGGGGGCACAGGGCACAGCTCACTTCCAGTGGAATTGGGGACAGATGGCACAGGGTACTGGGGGCACTGGGGGAGACAAGGATCATGCTGTGCCCAAGAAAAGGGCACAGGTGCCCAGGCAGGGGGGCACAGGGCACTGCAGCTCACCCCAGTGGGGTGGGGATAGACAGCACAGGGTACTGGGGAGGACAAGGAGGAGCCGCAGGTGCCCAGGTAGAGGGGCACAGGGCACTGCAGCTCCCCCCCAGTGGGATGGGGATGGCTGGCACAGGGTACTGGGGGCACTGGGGGGGACAGGGACCGCGCCGTGCCCGAGAGGAGCCCCAGGTGCCCAGGCAGCAGGTGCTCACCAGTTGCCAGAGCCCACGATGCAAACCTTCTTGCCACCCAT
>NW_008657695.1:21432-69529 GCF_000695815.1 Acanthisitta chloris | reverse complement strand
TTAAAATGGTTCTCTCATGTAAATTCTTTAAGAAATTCTCAGTTTATTCACTAAGAGATCAATCTATCAACACAAGCTGTAATCTGCAGGAGTAGATATCACTAACAAATGGTCTTTGATATCATAAAGATAAAACAGAACTACAGTACAAATGGAGATCAATTTACTACTCACAAGATCTGATTCTATGAAGCCTTTTAGTAAAGAGCAATCCTAATCTCACTGCCCTGAAAAAAACATCCACAACTATTATATTAAAGCAGGATTGTTTAAGAATTAAAGGTCCCCGTGACAGATGATTTTTTTCGATATTTAACATACTTCTTGAAGCACGTTGGGCTTCTTGTTTCATCCTGCATCCAGTACTGTAATTATACAGTAGCATCAACTCTAGCCTCTTGCAATCACAGAGACTGTGATGTATGACATACAAGAGGAGGCAGAAAGGGAGAAACCAAAAAGCAGAATTCTGTAAGAGCCCAAGCTTTTATTTAGGTCCATTTTCTTTGCTGGTGGCCAAACCTACCATTGCTCAAATCAGACTTCCTGCCACATAAAGTCACTACTGATGGCAGAAGTCAAGGATTAGTGCTGTGCAACCACAAAACCAAAACAAACTTTTAAACAAGTTATCCCATCATTGAAATTCCTGCACCCACCAGCCCATGAGTTGGAATTCCTCTC
This sequence comes from Acanthisitta chloris, assembly GCF_000695815.1. Lineage (NCBI taxonomy): Eukaryota > Metazoa > Chordata > Aves > Passeriformes > Acanthisittidae > Acanthisitta > Acanthisitta chloris. The sequence continues at coordinate 68,845 of NW_008657695.1, read as the reverse complement.
AGTAAATGAGACCACCAGGCCATGCCCAGGTAACTTTTTTTCCCCAAAAGTTCTGAGAAAGTGTAGGGACACAAAGCTGAGCAAGGTTGCAGAAATGAAGTTGTCTGTCATCACAGAAGGCCACAGTTTCTACCATAAATACATCATATTTGACTGTACTGTGCTATACTGTGGTGATAATGCAGTTACTGGCTTTTTTTTAAATCCATACTCCTTTTGTATGACAGGTCATCTTAAAGCCCTTCTTCTAATTCCAGTCCAATAATTTAAAATTCATTCATATATAACTTTTCCACAGCATTACTTTAGTAATTACTTTCCTGCTGGTTACCTTTGCTCATATTCCCAATAAATTTATAAACAGGTCTTATACTCCTGTAGTCTTCATTTTGATAGTGGGAAGAAGGCAGGCACAATTAAGCAGGCTCTCCACAGCTTCTGATGACCCTAGCAGTTCCTCACTCACCTCACCTGGTTTCAATACTTTTTTTTGTTCACCACACTTCTATACAACAGTCCACATCAGATCATGCCGCTATCCTCTACAAACAAAACAAGTCCTTACTACTTCTACTGGAAGGGCCTCTTCACACACAGTTGTCTTTTTACCCAGCTGCAGGATATGCAAGGTAACTGACAGATCAACTCTTCCTCTTTTGCCCAACTAATCACCTATAAGCTTATGGTTAAAATAAAGTTACTAGTTCCTAGTCATGAAGGAACTTTGACTGTATCTATTTCTGCTTCTGAGACCCTCAACATCATCCAGGTTCACTACAAGATTCTAACTGACTCAGAAATTCTATTTTTTGCAACTAAGAAACTACAAGAGTGTTAAGATCTAACCAAGTCCTAAGAAACACTACTCTTAGAACTTGGTAACATTTTTGAGAGCCAAACATACTCCAATCACCACGTTATACACCTTGCAGTTCATGTACTGCCAAGACTTTGATGTAAGGTCATGAGCCAATCTGCCAGGTTAATCTGGCACAACCTACACTTGCTGTACGAAGACCAGAAAATTCAGTGACAAATTAAATTTTAGAAAATATCAGCCTGACGAGATTTTTTATCAGAACACAGTAACTGAAGAAAATCAGTACTTCATGCTTTTAAGAGGGAATTCAGAGCTATGAAGATGGAAAACCAGTGTTGAGAAAAACCCAGCTGGTACAGATGTTACTAAGGGGTTCTTCCCACTGTACTTTGTTGAGATTTTTCACTTGTCAGCCAGAAGAAATACCAAGAACTCTGCTAACAGCTATAAGAATGAATCTTGCAGGCATGGGATTATATCACTAAAGATCCAGCTTTAAGTGTTTGACATTGTATTTTGTCTTGATCAAGATAAGAAACAATGTGAAATGTTTTCTTTTGTGGTTGGTTATAAAAGAAAAAAAAGCCACAAAATAAAGTTCACATGTAACATTATTTTCATGGTTTGTATCTGCTATGAATTCAGCGATACTTCAGAAATTATGGGTTTTGTTGGCTGCATAGTTTCCTATCCATCATAAAATCAATATCTTTTAAAAAACTCTACAAAAACAGAGGGTTAAGCAGCTTTCTCTGAACAATGTATAATTTTTTGAGACATTTCCACTTATTTTAATGGTCTCCACAAATTATATAGAGAAAGAAAAGCTTAGCTTTTAGTGGTTAATAAATGACTTCAGCTTAGAAGACCCTGTGACCAAAGCAAGCAATGGCAGAAGTTTGCTGTAGCACAGTGACCAGAGCGTGATCAAATTCAAGTTGTGCTTTACAGTTTTTTCACTAAGTACAATGGTTTCCTTCAGCCTACTGTCTTTTGTAGGTTTTCTTACTTACTTCATGTAAATTTTCTAAATGATTTCTTCTAGCATCTTATAACAGCTGTTTTCAAGACTTCTTTCTTTCTGATTTTCCCCCCACCAAACAAAGAAATGCTTAGGGGGGAAACAGTCAGTTCTGTGTAATTCACTGGCTTGTTGCCATTAAAAAGCAAGTAATGCTACATATATTCTTGTACAGGAGACAGTCAGTTTAGGAAGCCTTCAACAGGATGCTTAGTTCTTGGGTGCTGATTAAAAATTTCAGATCACTCCATAGGGAGATTTACTCTAAAATGAAATATGCCACCTTTGAAGATGTTTACTCTTGCTGACTATGAAGGAGGCATGGAGTGACTAGATCAGAAATGCAAATTTTAGATTAATCCCACCTGAGTAATTACGAAGAAAAATCCAAATCCATGCCACCTCATTGCAGTGGCTGTTATTGCACAGGTATATGCAGAGACACATGTTCACAGCTGAATGGAATTATTGTGGAAGCTACTTAATACCAAGCTGGACCAACACAAAATCTGTAGTCCCTAGTGAGAGTGTCCATCAATAACAGTGAAAGAGGTGATGATACTTGAAAAATCCACCCATATTTCCTTCTCTTTTCAGTCCTTATCCACTGCCAAAGGTGATAAATTCATTATGGGCATAAAATACAGGGCAACGTATGTTGTCAGTACACAGATGGTGAAACGACTTCAGATCTTCCAAGTTTCTTGACTACCTGTGGTATTCAGAGTTGGTAGAGTATGCAGCTGAATATTGCAGGTAATCAAGCATATCATAAAGGGAAAAAAAATGTCATTCATTAGGGTGACTCGATAACTTCTGAAGTTGCTACTGTAATTAATTTTGGGTTAACCCATTGGCTTCTCACAACTTCCAAACCTGTATATAATGTTACATGTAGTATTTAGGTTTCCCTCCACTAGCTCAAAAATCCGTATGAAAATGGGAAAAGTTCAGATCTTCCTACTCAAAGCCAAATCAGAATTTCTCTCCTTAAAGAACAGTAAACATTTCTTTATAACTTTTGCAAGCATGGTAACATCCACATTTAGTCACTTAATCCCATCATGCTAACTTATATGAGAAATCCTTTTCTTGGCATTCTGAATATAGACAGTGATTAAATACATAATAAATACAGGATTTTGCCTCAAAGAAAATTAGATTTCTCAATTTTGATTTAACCAAGTAGGATTCCTCTTAAGGGAAATTGTTAAAATGGTCTTGGAAATGCAACATTCATGATGCAATTTCATTTTTTAATAACACTGGATTGCTTCTTCTGTGTTACTTACCAGGTTCCTTGCCCATCTAAAACATTCTCAACACATTCTGAAGATAAATTGCTTACCTGAAGCATTCTGCATAAATGGGAACAATTTTCTGACTCAACACATAGCAATATATTGTGTTACAACTCATATTTCAGAGACATTTTATCTCCTTTCATGTCTGCCCTTTGGGACTGAATAGAGCATAACTCCATCAATATATTTATTAGCACATAATCAAATTAATTCCATCAATATCAATATATATTGTGGTTGACTCAAACACATGCATATACTGCAGACTTGAACATGACATCGACAATATACAGAAGTATATTCAAGTTAGCTTTTATATTCATTATTTCTTATTCTTAGCCAAATAGCATTCCTACTGTAAGGTGATGGCTGGAGCAGTAAGAATCTGATACCTGGAACCTAATCCAAACAAGAAAGACTAATTTTTTAAGTACTCACATGAATACAGACATTCCCTAATCAATAGCCACAGAGAGGGGCAAGATTGGAAAGAGGAGCATTGTCCTTGTGGCACCCCAAAAGCCACAGTGTCACTCAACAGCAAAGAAGGGAGCACATGTACAGCACTTCTGCCTGTGGCCAGAGTGCTCATCTCAGGGATTGCAGCTCCTGAATTCCTGTTCCTCATCGTATATGCATTTTATCCAATGGCTGCAAATGCAAAACAAAGAAACAGCCCAGGAAAGAAACTCAAACTTTCAATCCAGAACATTAAGTCAGTCAGAAAGTCCACCTGAAAAGACAGAACTACTCCCTGAAAAACCTCCTGGTAAAACTGGCAAAAAGATTTGACATGGGCATTTTCAGACAGAACAATATTTTGTCAAAAAATCCAGAGCCTAAAATAGAGGCACTTTATCTTTTTTGCTAAAGAATGAAAGCATTGCATGTAATTAGTTTCCTGCCCGATTGAAATAATAAGTTTGCAGGGACTAAATACTAGCAGCCCCAAAACAGTGGAATGGGATGGTCATTCCTCCTTCAGGTCCCCAGTGATTTTTGTCTGCTTTCTTCTCTCCCTACCATTATTGTCTTGGATCTAGCCATGACTTGCAGACATACTGAATAGTCTGCACATCTTTTACAGTTCATCTTAAACGAAAATATTGAAACTATGTTAGGCAAAGGGACAGATACATCATATTTCTACTTGAGTATTTCATAAATGAAATGCAATGCTTGTTTCTCTGGAATAACACCAGTCAATGCTAACCACCCAAGGGGCCTTCCAGGATTTAATTATCGAAACTTGGGCTTGCAGATAACTTCTTTTCTGTGACAATGCTGAACAGTCTAAGTTTGACTGTATTCAGAGCAGAAGCCAATCTTAAAATACAATTCATCCATCTCAGCTGTCCAACAAAAGCATGGAGCTTTTATATTATAATACAGGATTTAAGGAGTGGGGTTTTCTGCCTTTTTTCCCCTCTAAAGTTTTTGCAGGAATACCACATGAGTTGTCTTTGGACTCATAAACTGTTTCTTATACGCTTTTTGGATTTCACTGTTACCAGTATTTTTGCCTCCCTGATGGAACATCTTAAGTCTGAGGTTTCATGATTCAGAGCAATTATATTATAAAAATTGAACGTTAAAACAATTCATTTACACATGTCTATATTGCTCCAAAGATTTTGCACACTGAGATCAGATTATAAAGGCACATGGAACTAGACTTGTGTTTCAGCTTCAGCTAACAGACTATTCATGTCCAGTAAATTGTTTTAAAATCAGATGACTACACTTAATTTTACAGTTTGTGTGTTTTTATAATCATATTATACTCTAATGTACTTTGCAATGAATTAATTAAATTAGTTGGCAGAAGTACAAATGTAGCACCATGAAGTTTCCATTGTATTACTCAAAACTGGTTTTGACAATAAAACCTATGAACAGCTGTAGAAAGGAAAATTTTTCCTGTAGTCATAAAAAAAAAGTTTAAAGAAAAAATAAAGCTACAGATAGAAAGGAAAATTTTTCCTGTAGTCATTAAAAAAAAAGTTTAAAAATAAAAAAAAATAAAGCTACAGCGTTCTACATACAATAACTATTATCATTATAATTTTTAGATATAGAAAATTTAATTTTAAGGTTTACAGAGTACTTTTGATACCGATTGATTTTTTAAATCAAAAAGCTAATACTATGTGCAACATTTTCCTGGTATTTAGAATCTAATAATTTATTAAAAGGAAATAAACAATAATTTTCAGCAAAATAATTTATTCAAAGTTACGGTCCTGTATTTAAGCTCTGTATTTATGTCCCATAATTTACTGTAAAATCTCAAGCTACGAAATAGCATGAGAATGGCTTTCAGATTTTAAAGCTGTAGTGCTACTAGAAACCACATGGAAGCAATTAACTCAAATTGCAATCATCTTATGCTGTGTTTATAGAAAATTAAGCTTTAAAAATACTTATTTGAAATGGTGATAATTTGCAAATATGTTTGGTGTATACACAGGGAGAATTAGAGGTAATCCATTATTTTGCAGTATAAGCTATGCAAAGGAACATATTATATTCCTGAGGTAATTACAAACCCATGCATTTTCTCTGGAGTATATTTCATAACTGTTACTAATATTTATCATAGAAAAACACATTAAAGTGTTTAATTTTTACTTTCATTAATAACCATTCTGAATTCTTTCTACAACATAAACAAAAGGACTAGCTCAGAATTGTCAAAAAAAAAGTTAACATTGCATAGAGATTAACAACTCCAGCCCTGTGTGCTGAAAAATGTTTACTTTAAACTCTCAGACCTCAGTCAGAAATGACAGCAACAAACAATACAAAGGGTAAGGTCTGATTTTTTTGGTGAAAGCAACAGTACAAAGTATGTTAATGCACTAAACTGTCTTATTTATTTGACTGATCGAACGTGGTACAGCCCACTGAACACATGAAAAAGCAAGAAACATTTTGATGCAAAACAACTCCTCAGTTTGGTTTTTGTGCCCTCAGGCAGGGTATTTTGGCCATACAGGAAGACAGACATCCACACCATCAAATATTCACATTTCTGTGATACCTGGTCAAAGGCAGTAAAAGCTACAAGAACTGATTTTGCTTTATACTTATTGTAATTCAACTCATTCAAACATAGCGACCAGTCTGCTACAACAGGAAGTGAATCTCTGAGAAAAGCCGTGTTAGCATGTTCCACTCATCCAAAGTTTGCTTCAATAAAATCAATTTTGTGGGCCCTCTTCCATGTTTATTTCTGATTTCAAGTGGCAAACACCACCTACAAATTCTCTAGGCAACTTCCAGACCCAAAACTACCACGTCGCTTGGGACGTGTTTGAAGAAGGAAGAGCATCCTTGCAGTGACAGACAAAGCTCCCCAGCATGGAGCCTCCAAACTGAGGGGGCAAATCCCACAGCTCTGAGGGGACAGACCCCTCCACTGAGCAGGCAGGGATGGCATAGTGATCACCCTCCAACCTTGGGCAGCACAATTCAGCCCCTGAGTTATACAGCAACCACTGAACACTCAGTGCTGGGTTTAAGACACCTAAAAGCAGGTTTTGTTACGCAGAAGCCACTGCATAAAGTTGTGTTACTGTACTACCCAGAGGGATATGGCACAACCGCAGCTGATTATTGCCTGAAAGAATTTCAAAATGCATTTTGGACAGTAAAATATTTAATTTAAAACTGTTTTGTCAACAAAATGTCTGAAACCAGTCCAAGAGTGTGGGCAGTTTCTAACCTCAGTTGGCTATTTTTGAGCCAGAATCTGGTTTAAGCTAGTTGTCCGAAACCTCCTCAGAGTTTGAGGGAGCAGACAGGCCCCCCCGGGGGCATGGCAGACCCCAGGCATTCTGCATGGCTGAGACTTCTGCTTTGCAGCTGCAGAGGGAGTTCATGGCATCAAAACTTCCCAGACCCTTCAGTTCCCCTGGCCCAGGCAATGGTCCAGTCAAGCAGCAATTAAATCAAAAATTTAAGTCCCATTTTTTAAAAAGCTATCAACACCTAATTTCAGTTATTCGAGCCATGAAGATCATACAAAGCTACATACAGAGTGTACACAATTACCATGATCCCTGGTCATCCTGCCGGTTCCTTACATAGTGAAGTCAATCTTTATTTTTCATGCAGTGCAATAAATTAATACATGCTGGTAGATGTCACTGTAGAGCATGTCTTAAATCAAGAGAGCCACTGAGGAATACCTAAAAATTATCCAGCCAAAGAACTACAAAGAACCAGTACTAAAATCTCCCACATGCCAGAAAGTGCTACAGCGTTAAGAGTATAAAAAAAACTTTTGTGGTGTAGAAATGCTCAACAGTTTATACCACTGTAACACACTTGACTATCAGCATGCTTATCTGCATGGCAGCATCTTTAATCTATTTGTCTTACACTGAAGATCAGATGTTTTCCCACTTCTGTAATGTCAGATGCTGTTTTGAGCACTTCACCACTTTATGGCATTGCTCAGCGCCAGTAGAGTCTACTGGGATTAACGACTCTGGCGTCTCTCAGTTTAAAACATAAAGACCAAAGTTTCTCAGCTGAAAATCCTAGTTTTCAACTCTCTTGCTATAAATATTAACCAATTCTGTGCTGAGAAGGAATTTTCTCTCCTTAATATTCAAGGGTGAAGACTCACAGGAGAAACATGAGTAATGGGTCACTCACCATTTCCCAGCTATGGAAACAAAACCGTCAGTGGCTCCAACCCGCTCGAGCACTTTGTCTGCTAGGTCTGAATTAGCTTTTCCAACAAACTGAGGAGTTAGAGGTTACAGCACATGACAAAATCAAAGCACCAACAGCATTTGCAGAGCAAAGTATTGCAAACACCATGATTTTCAAAAATTCAGAAGATCATTCTTAAGACTGCTGAATTGTAAGAGCTGCTCACTTGTAATATCTGGCACCCACATAGCAATGTGCATCTTATGAACCTGAGAAAAAGATTAACAACAGCCTTTTAAGTTTTAATTATGTTTGATTCTTAATTTTATTCTCCAGAAATTGTGTTTTTAATGAAGAAAAAAGCCCTGAATGTCCAGAAAAGTGTCAACATAATTACAACCATATGAAGCAAAACTCCATAACAAAATACTTGTGGAAAAGCCTGAGTGACATGAACGAATACCTCTCAACAACAGAATATGATATCCTGATATAGTTCTCTTCCATTTTTAAATACAATTTGTTAATATTTTTATGTATTCAAGCCTCTCAGTCTGCACAATTCCCAAAGCTAGTAAGTCAAGGGAATAGCCAGTCTTATATCAAAGCTTCAACACACTTACAAATTTTGTTGTGCTTCATGTGCTTGTCCTCCAGAATTAATGTCATCTGTCCTTTTCGAGACTATCATCTTGATTGTGTGTCTCCTCCTTTTTATGAATCCAGGACTTTGCAAACACTCCTGAAATCCCCTGAACTCAGTTCTCCTTTTGAACTGCACTGTGAACTCCAATACTATTTCTTTCCAGTAATACTAGTGAGAGAATTAGAATTAGAGCAATTGCTTTGCACAGAAATTCAGGTTTCTGTCATTCTTTCACGATATTTGAAAACTCAGGCACTGCGCAAACACACCACATTGATCAAGCTCATGTTGTTAGTATACTTCTTATCAATATTTAAAGATTTCAAGCAGTTTCTGCTTACTTTCAATTGGCAAAGTGTCCTTTGGCCTATTACACTAAAGTCAGATTTTTGACAGACCTATTTCAACTACTTGTATTATAATATCTGAGAGAATTGTTATTTAATTCATTTTCAGAAACTTTTAATCCTCACATTTCTCAGCTGCATTGGGTAAAACACTGCTGCTTACTCCTTAGGAATTATTTCAAAACTGTCATTCATTATGCAAGTAATGTTTAAAAGGGTATGCTACCCCCTTTTTGAGAACAACTTAGGGTTGGGATTTGAAAATTTAGTTTTATATCACTTACAAACTTCCCACTGAATATTTGCTACTATAGTGTGAGAGGCTGTTTTTGCAGTTGCCTTCAGAAAAAGAAGTATATCTTTAGCCTTCAATTCCTCCTTTTCACAGACACCACTACAAGGTGGTCCTACAATCCAGTGAGCTTTAAGTATATAAGACTAAGGCTACTAGATACTTGGGAAACTGTATCTTGCTAGATCATGCAGGATGTAACTTTGTTAAGGTTGTTATGGTAGATTAATAATTTTGATTGAGTTTTGCTGCCATAAATACTGATCCACACACTAATCATACATGACAGCATTTTCCCCTCACTGAGATTTATAACTGTGAGTCCTTATTTTATAGCAATCTAGAGGCACATAGATATATTCAGAGGTGTATATATTTAAAAAGAGGCTGCTCTTTTTGCTTCACTTACATTTTATTAATAGGTTCACAGAATCACAGAATCGTTTAGGTTGGAAAAGACCTCTAAGATCACTGAGTCCAACCCAACACTGCCAGGGCCACCTCTAACCCATGTCCCCATGTGCCACACCTACATATCTCTTAAATACCTCCAGGGATGATGATTCCACCACTTCCCTAGGCAGCCTGATTCTAGGATTCTGTCTCTTTTCAACAATAAAACTGAGCAAAATACTCCTGAAAACAATGTGCTGTCTTTTAAGTGTTTATGAACTGTCTGAACAGATGACATTAGCACTCCTTACTAAAAATTAGAGATTTTTAGCACGTAATTCTTACTAGATGTGAAATTCATACATTGCCTTTTGCAAATTCTGCAGTTTGTTCTGTTTAGTTCAGCTGTCCATTATTTCTCTCCTCTAGTGGTGGAACTTCTCCTTAACTTCAGTTTAAGTCAGGCATCGTAACTAAGCTAGCATCAAAGTTCTTCAGATGGGAAACATAAGACACGGCAGCAATTAAACACCCTCTGCATATGTCAGTCGATTTTAGAAAAGGCTCAGCTCTTCTCTGTAAAATTCTGTTTCATTTGCTATTAAAAGAATTAGATGAGACAAATCTGACCTTAACTGATTTAAACTCTGTCTGACAAAGCAGTTTGCATTAAGAAACTGTCTATCCACAATACAACTGTAAAGTATTGGCTAATATTCAATTACTGAACATATGTAGTCTATGAATATAAACTAACCATAAGTGTAATCAATTCAACATTTGCTTTGAATGTTATTAAACAATTTTATTTCCATTTTTAAGTAATGCAAAAGAAGCAAATACACCACTCATAACACACCTCTGAGCTGAGCTATAAAGATCATATGTTGCTATCATTTGTAAGTGAAGCTAGCAAGCTTTGTATAACAACTTTTAAGAACTTATTTTTAATTGCTGACATTTTTATTGATTGCATTGATGCCAAGTGTAGGTAAATTACGTGAGCAGTGGAGCTCAGTTATGCAGAAATTCAATACAACTACACAATAATTGTTGATGAGCACCCACCTAGAGCACAAGTCTCAGCAAGATCAATTAGGTGCTTGCCAATACTGCCAAGGTCTAGGGCATGCAGCCTGCATTCTAAGTCACAGAATCTTTGCAACTTCCAGAAAGATTCTGTGCTGCATTCTGCACAATCCCCTATGGAGTACACTTGCTTACTCTGCAATTCATCTTAAGACAGTAACAGGTTTACTTGCAACTTCAAAATGCTTCTCTAATTATTTTTTATGGCCCGAGTAAAAAACAAATCAGGTCACCACTACAGGTTTTCCTTAGATCATTTTAAAATATTTTCTTGTAAATGAGACCATATGATTGCTTCCCTTCCAAGAATATTTGAAAGAGCTGCTAAAATAATTGAATAGTGCTGAATTTGAGAAAAGGCAAAAACGAAAATAAGAAAGGTGCATTAAAAACAAGAGAGTAAGAAACAAAATAAAAGCAAATCTTTAGTTATGTAACATGGTCATATAACTTGATAGTGTGGAGACCTGAAGTGTTCTCCAGAATATCTACTCCATTGCCTCATACAGAACAATTATGTTTCAGACAGATAGCTTCCAGTAATCCCAAAGATAAAATGGATTAATACACTAAAACTCTGTAGAAATTATTTGACACCAAGAAGTAAGAGACAAGGTGAAAGCTGTTTGTCAACAGCAGCCAAGGCTTATCCAGCATCAAGGAACTGATCAGGAGAAATATGTATGAGTAATCCCAGATAACAGATGGACACCCAGGCTGCAAGGCTGTGCTTTTGATGCTAATCATTCCCACACAAACACATCATGGGCTCCCAGACTTTCCAAACTACAGTTCCATTTTATCTAAATCAGCCAACAACATACAAACCAGGAATCTAAGAGAGAACATTTTCCAAATTTTCTTCAGAGAACTGTTCCATTTGTTCACCTTCTGAGGCCAAATCCAGCTGTTGCAAAGGAATGCAATGCAAATAAAACCTTCAGAGAAATCTGATGCTGAAAACCATGCATCCCTGCAGGATATAAAGTCTACCAGACTTCCAAAATAAATACCTTCCTTCCCTCAAAAATAATAAAATATTCATTCAGCTTATCTTTTCCAAATATCTCAGAGTGTCACTGCTTGAACCTTAGAGATAAGTATGTCAGGAGAATGTTCAAAAAAACCCCAAATTGACCTGTTTGATGATGACTGGGTTTGACAGACTAGACAAGAGGTAATTTAGGTAGTGAAAGATGTTAACACAATATGTGGCAAAAGCATTCCAGTCTCACATGGTCACTGCAGCTTTTCATATTGACACAACTGCTAGGCACCGAGTTGGGGGGTTTTTTTTTGCAGAAATGCTATCATTAGTTCTCCTTTCTTTCCACCATAATATTCTAAATTAATTAGGAAAATCAGTTATGTAAGAACAGACTAGCCCATGCACTTCTGCCAATCCATTCCATTTAGGCCACTGGGTACTGTATAAACAAAACCCAGCACAACCTTCGAACTAGATCAGGTGGCTGACACAGGATTGGATCTTTTTGCTTAGAGGGACTCCCTGGTACCACAGAAAGATTTATAAAAGCTGATTTCTTCCTCAAATCCTGTATGATTGCAGGAATAAGACATAGTAGGGATGTGATCTACATAGCAACATAATTCATATTTTTAGGCAGGGCAAGAAGGAGGATCTACAGAAATGTAATTCTGCAACTATAAGGAGGTCAGCCTAACATCAACTTCCTAGAAAGATGGAATCACCCTCAAGGCCATGTCCAAGAACACCAAGGAGCATAAGTTGTTTAGGAATGGCCAACATAAATTTGAGAAGCTCAGGTCTTGCCTGATCAACCTGACTGCTTTCTAAGATGAGATGCCACACTTAATAGACAAGGGGAGAACAGCAGATACGGTTCTACCAGGGTTTCAGCAAGGTTATCAATAGCCTTCCATAGTCAAGCTGGTGAAACACAGGTTAAAAAAGTCAGCATGGGTGGAAAACTGTCTGGGTCAGTCAGGTTCAAAGGGTGGTGATCTGCAGAACGAAATCCAACAAGCACCTGATTATTAGACATGTTCCACAGGGATCAGCATTCATCAACAGCTTTATTACCAATCTTCATGACTGTTTCGTTTGAAGTTGCTGAATCATTTTCAAGTGCTTGGGTAGAGTAGATTACACAACTTCAGGTTTCAAAGTGCCTTGTATGTATTTGGGGCTGCAAACTCTCCCTGTTGTGACATGCTGGTGGCAGCTCAGTGAAGTCATATTTTAAGATACTGTGCTGAGATACGCTCTAGGATGACTCTGCTTAAGCAGAGAGGTTGGACCAGATGACTCACTGTGGTCCCTTCCAGCCTGACCGTTCTGTGATTCTGTGGGATGGAGCGCACACAGCAAGATTGCAGGTGACACCCAATCAGGGGAGACATAGAGCAGCTACTCAGAGGCACTTTGCCATCCAAGCACCCTGAGCACCACTCTAAGGTGGGTGCAGCCAGCTGGAAAGCAGCTGTGTGGAAAAGAAGCTGGAAATCCTGCTGGGCAACAAGCTGCACAGCAGGTAGCATCAGGCACGTCCAGCAAGGGCAGGGAATGGCATTCTGGGCTGTGCTAGCAATTCCCAGATCAGGCTGCTTTTAGAGACTTTGCTTTCAGTGCCTTTTTCTTGTGGTTTTGTAAATCATATTCCTTACATGACACAAATGTAATCCTCATGGGTTTAATACTACAACTGGTGGTAGCTTTCAGCTAATGACTTCTTTCTCAGTTCTCACTATTTTTTCTTTCACATATCTAGACTCTTCATGGATTTTCATTTAAAAAATAAGTTTAAACATTAGGTAAAGAAAATGCATAGGCTGAAGTCTGACAGATAGATTTTTGTCTGGGGTGTTGTGTTTTTTTTCCTTCAAATGAACACTCTTGCACTAATGAATCATAACACATAACCCCTGTTCATACTATATTAGTTCAAAAGAATAAAAGCCAAAAATAATTGGCATCGGCAAAGATTTTGGATTTAAAGAGAGTGAGCACAATACATTCCTTGTGTTATTCTACTGTACTAGGAACTCTGTAATATTCCATCATTACAAAATGTGCTTGTGAAAGAATATAAAAATAGGCAAACAAAATAAAGACCAAAACACTCAAGCCCAGAACACACAGTGCACAAAGTACATTCCCATTGTATTTACCCAGTCATTAGCTATCTGTTTGCATTGTATATGGGGAAGTGCAAAGTAAACCAGAAAGCTTGCTTGCGTAGTCACTGACATCAGTACTGTAGGGTTATTAGACACTGGGCGACCTTTTGCAAAAAGCTTTTATGATTTGAAAACTTTCTAAAATAACAGATATGGATTTACTGTGAGAACGGAGACAGTTCTAAGCCCTCATTGCTCTGCTTTCCCTAATTAACACTTTTTGCTATGGTGGGCACAGTCCCAGGTGCTGCATGACAGAGCTAGCAAACGTTCATGCCTTTTGCTAACATAACACCCTTGGATTTCGATGTACGATAATTTAAAACCCATAAAAGCAGAGTACAAGATTATGTATTTCTCTGTTAACCAAAAGCCATTATTTCCCTCCCATGCCCATCGCCAAGGCACACAAAAATGGAAGGAAGAGTGGCCACGGCTGTGAAAATATCCCCAAGACTTGTTAATGATCTTTTAGGTAGCTGCAGCTCACAATGCCAAGTACAAATGTGAAAGCAAGGAAAACAGTCCATAAGAACAGTAGCACGAACACATCCTTTTCAGCCCCAAAGAAACTATGGAGCAATATTCAATTCATATTCACCTTTAGCACCAAACAGAGATATGACTCTAACAGAATGGCTAACCTAAACTGTTTTGCAAGGATGGTAAGAGTATGAAAGCAGCACACTGGCACACATCTCCCAAAAATTAGCATTCCTGTTATTTCTTGTTATTCAAATAAAATACTTTGTCAAAATGGAGAGGAAATCAAAATCACCTATATAGGAAGCTCAATGCAAAGATGGGTGATTTTTTGTGATGATGTATACCAGCAGTTCAGCAGCATTCATACAACTTAGTCCAGTAGAAATCTTGGGAGGAACAAAACCTTCCCAAGACAAAAAATGAGAAAAATCTTACAGTTAAAAAAGTTAGGAGTTTTTCTTCCATTTTGGAAGCACATCAAAACAGTATTTACTTCACCTTTTATTTTCAAACCTGAAAACTATCAGTAAAATCTGCAGTCATATTTCTCCATTCTTTTTCCTTCCAATTTGTGCACCCTGAGGTTTCAGAAAGCACAAACATTGCCACTTCATTCAGAGGAGGTAAAGGCATGTTACAATAGGATTGCTTTTAATCGCTTCAGCTGTAAAGCCAAAACTAACAGTAATTTGAAACCTTTATATCACCCATCTTCCTCAACTGCTTTGTATTTTTAATATAGCTACTGCTAGTAAACTATAAGAGAATTCAAAGCAAACACAGATTAGAAAATTTTGCAGCTGACTGGAGAAAGCAATGATGAATGTCTAAGACTCCTAAACATTGGGGCTGCCTGGAATATAGCCAGGAACTCGTCTCTATGCCTTTGCAGATACTGTCAGTTACAAGAAATAAAACTATTGCACAGTGCAGCTATTTCCAAGCAAATTGCTAAGGCTCCAGCATCTGAAGTGGCCGTAAATGACAGTTCTTGAAGAGAAACAGGGGTTTTCCTGCTAGCCCACAACAGATATCAAGGGGGAGAGGGAGAAGATACCACTCTTGGGTTTTGTTCAAAATGATGGTATTATGCTCTATTCAAGTTAATACACTCAAATTATCCAGTGAGACTCCATTCCAGCCAATAAATTTGTACCCAAGGAGATTGTAGTTCTGACAGAAGGAGGGTTTGGGGTGTTCTTTGAACAACCTTTTTTGTCCTGTCATTTGCAGCTGCTCAGATTGTACTTTCCCTCTCATGAACAATGTGCTCCATATCATTGCCTACAGATTGAATAAATTTACAGCTTTTTGATGAGGCTTTTCTCCCTTTGCTTATGATGACTGGGAAAGCAAAGGAAACACGTTTAACTCAGTCACAACTAAATAGTCTGTCAGATCTGTATATCCAGTAAATCATGAAACACAGACTTTCCTAATGTTATCCCACACTTTTAGGGTTTCTCAGTCTTTCTTCATGATGGTCTCAATCAGCACTTTAAGTGTTTACTTTCGCTGTGATATTTATGTTGTCACATTCAGCCAAGAATAGAAGTAACCTATACATTGGCCCTTACATATTTCATCACTTATTTCAGCCTTGTTTTGAAACACTGCAATCACTGGCTCTATTTATATGCCTCTCAGTGCTACTCAACCTTAACTATTGCAAAGCAGAGCCACATTAAGATGCCTGTTATGCAAGGGCTGATTATTAGCACTCATACCTCTCATTTTGTAAAGTGCAAGGCAGTGAGCACTGGGCCCCCAACTGAATCCAGCATGATACCTGTCAGCACACAAATAGAGGACTGGGACCTCACACTTGCAATAAATTTTAAATATTGTAAAGGGTTTTTCAAGTCAGATAAATCTGTTTTACTTCCACAGGTGTAAGTGATCTTCATCATATTTTTAGCAGCACTCCCAACCCATGACTCAGAGCAGGACTAACATACGCAGAACCACATCCCACAGTAAAATCACTGGAACATAAGCAAACAAGCACCTTTTTTTTTTCCCCTCCAGAAAATATTTCAAAATGTCAGTGAGGAGGACTTGTTTTCAATAATATAAAATATAAACATAATAAATATTTTAAGGGCTGATTAAAGAAAAACTACCCACATAATTATAAAACTGCAGCTTATAAAACTTCAATAACAAACCAAAACTCCATTTTGTTTAACTATTCAGAACTGTTTTATTTAAGATATTCTGCAATTTTATTTAACTACCATCCAGTCAGGAAGATAGTTTCTTTTGCAATACATGTTTGTATGCTTAGAAATACATTTTATTCTGATCACAGTATAACTTACTAGCACTGGAATGTAAGTTTCAGTAGCAGATTTTTCTTTCATCCTTAACTTGAGTAGTAGTTTCTAATATCACAACTCAAGACCAGAAATTCACTTCTGCAATACAAAGTCACTTGGCTGCAAGAGTTTCAACAGTTTTCACAGTACAGCTCTAGTACATATCACTGTAATTCTGCATTTAAAACTGACGTGTAGTATTGTCTTTGAAATTAATAACAGCTAATTTTATTATGTCATCCAGAGTGTATTTAGCTGTGATGTTCAGGAGAAGCAATAATGAACAATAGCCTCACCATGGGATCAATTATTACTCAGTTATTTCTCCTTGCTTTTTATTAGACTGTTTGCAGACATTAAATACAAAATATATGATCAGTTTAGCAGAAAAATAACTATCATTTTACCGCAGTGGATACTCCCCTGTCCAAGAAATGTTATGTGCATGGTAGAGATTATTACACCTGCATCTTTTAACTAAATCAGTTCCTGAAAAAGAAATGCTTTCAACCACAGGAAGTTCAAATTAGGTACTCACATCACCAGAGAAGTCAGACAACTTTCTACAAGTTAAGTGACTAAGAGGTGCCCATCTCTGAAACATGAAAACCCTGAATTCAGTACAGATAGATGTCTGAAACATAGTTTCCAGTAACTCTCATCTCTCCTTTTTTGCAAACCATCCACCTATTAATGCTTGCTCCAGGGCAAGGTCAGCCCACGGATAAGGAAATATATCAGAGGGAAGGACATAAAAAGGTTTTTTTTATTCAAAATGTTAATTCTATCCTTATTTCAAAATAAATTCTCAATATATTAGCATAATAGATTTCTGTATCTATTAGCATAATACATGTGCAAGCCAAGTATCAGCCTCTGTCCCAGGAAAGCCAAATTTCACCATTTGTAAACCATGAAATTCACTGTTAACCATGAAAGTGCTGTATCTCAAGAAATAAGATGCTCCCAAATCTACAATCCATATTAAGAGAACTTTTTAAATCACACAATTTCATATTTTCTTATTTTTAAAGCACTCTAGATTTAAAGATGTTCTCAAACCAGTAAATAAACCCAACTCCTTTTCAATCACACAGTTATGAGTGTAAAACTGCTATGTAAATACCAGATCTATCTCAAAAGGCTAAAGATTTCAGTTAGTCTAGAAAAGCTTCTTTCCAGAGCTTTGAAACGTTGGTTCTGCCGAAGTTAACTAATGACTTGTTGATCTCAGTGGTTCAATTACCCTTGAACAGAAAACTTCAATACAGACTTTTCCTTTTACTTTCAGTACTTTCTTTTGAAAAAGTATGACTGTGATTATGCCTGTTTTCTCTTATTTCTTAGGCAGATGATTTATGGAGTGTCAACTTTAAAAGGAAGAACTAGGAGATATTTGGATTAACCCTTTCGCAATCCCTCCATTTTTCATGGATGAGAGGTTCTAAGAGACATCAGGCAGCAGGAACACTTCAGTAAGCTTCAGGACAGATGTGGATTTTTTTTTTAAGTCAGGCAATATACTTAGGTAACCAAATACAGACTTCTTAGTCTAAGTACATGTCTCTTATAAAGAAAAATAAACCAGACACCTTTAAAAAGAAAGCTCCACAGGAGAAGGACTGAAAAACATAAGACTGCCCAGGCTTACAAATGGCTTTTAAGACCAAAGGTTAAAAAAGTAAAATTACCATTTCTGATTCTCCACGACAGACCCACCATAACTGTGTTATATTTTTCAGAGGACTGTGTGATGTTCATAAACTCATTGCATCGCCTTTCCTAACTTCAAGCAAGGCAAGGCACACTTCTAAGAGCTAACTTACACTTTTGCTAATGGATAATGAGGATTCCTTTTTTGCTGCTGCTTTTATCATTTCACGTGGCATGGGTGCAGTTTTGAACCTAATCATTATGTTGAGGAACCTTAAGTCCTCTCAAAAAACACACTGTGTTTTGACTAATATAGCTTAAATAAGTGTGGCCTAGATACAAGTTTATTCCAATGGCTGGCTGCTAAATAGCTTCATTTAGGTCTCCTAATATACATTAAGCACTGGATATTCATGCAATATAAAGTACAAAACCATACAGGATTCTGATATAATATTGCTGAAATCAACAGAATCAAAGAGCAAAAGCATGAAATGCTTCCTCTCTAGAACAAGCGGAGACATTTTTTTATAAATATATTTTATCAGTAATGTTATTCCTGCCACTGTAATATTAGAATACAGTTTGGGCATTTTCTTTCCCCAAAGATCATAGAATCATAGAATCAACTGGGTTGGAAAAGACCTCAAAGATCATCGAGTCCACATATGCTGCACTTCTCAGGGGTTTTCTTATTGCAGAGTTATTCACCAATGCAAAGTACAACTAATGTTGTTGGCAGAACAAAAGAAGGGACAAAAAAGCAAAGCACTGTAGTTTTTGCTGTAAAAAACTTAAACTTTCCAATTTTACACATGTGCAATCAGTTAGAGAAAAAAATTAACAGGTGACTCTTAAGGCCAAGCAACCTCTCCACGCACTGATGTGTAAAAGAAGTGGAATACTTAAAAGAGGTATTCAGAATGAAAGATGAATTCCACTGACTTCATTGCCTCAGCCTACATTTTTACCATGGGTGACTTAGAGCCCAGTGGATAGTGCCAAAGACACGTGGGGATGGAGAGGATATGGTGTCCAGACAAAGGCTCTGAATTCTCTCTGCACTTTGTGCTTCCCAGCACCTCCCTGAAAAAAGGCCAGATTTTTTTTTATGTTACCTGAGTGAAAAAACACATTTTTTCTGTATTGCTTCCCAATCTGCATTACTCCAAATGTGGGACAGCAGTTTCTTTTAAATGTACAGGAAAAATGTTACATTTTCACCAGATGATGGGAAATAATGAAACATTTCTATGTCCCCCACTTCAAACATCCATCAAAGAAGACATTTGCATTCCTCAGACATCAAAGTTCCTGCACTGTTAGTCATGAACTAACTAACTGTTAGTGCTTCAGCAAAACACAGCTGGGTGATGAGCATGCCACTTGCTGTAACATGGACAAAAGGCACTGCCTCAGTGATGACAGGAAACAAAATATTATTTCCAAGCAAATGCATCTTAGGAAGAATTCCAGCTACAGCTACACAGATCAACTTTTCCAGAGTCAGAAACTTCATATGTAGATTAATAAAAGACGGGTTTGGCTCGTTGTAGAGAAACCTTTTCAGTTTTGAATGCTGCTTCAGTGTTTGGTACAGTGGATGCAGCCCTTCCTTCCTGACTCAGTCACGTCCAGCATTAAATCCTCACCAGCTTTCTCTCCTTGGGAGATAACTCTCAGTAGGATTTGTGCTATGTGTGCCTATAACTTTGTTTCCTGCTTAGATGTTTGCTGTTAAGCGTGGTAACAAACATTTCCAGTGGGATGTAGACAGATGTACTGCTATTGCTCTTTCAATCAAGCTGCCTTTCAAAATCCCACTGTGGCACAACTACAAAAAGCATTCCAGGCACTGCATATGAATTATATGTACAACTAGGAGTACCTCATGCTCATTCTTTATGCTGGTGTTACACTGTAGTATAGATCTTTCTCTAGCAACCTAATGCCTCATCACAGATAAGACCATAGGATGAGAGGGACACGCAAGTTTCTCTCCCAGAGTTGTCACTGCTCTCATGTAACTGACTGCAATTTTCTTTTTCTTGGGAACTAATTCTGATTTTACATCAGCTGTTCAGGAGTTCTTAATTGGCTTTAATCACATTTGTAGCTTTCTAATTGTAGTGTTTTAACTGCTATATCCCTACATGATAGCAAGGAACATTGCACATTTACATTCAAAAGGACTATTGGACAAAAAAGACCATACTTTTTTTTTCCTCTGTGCCCACCTAAACTATCATATGGAAACTCAGCACTGTCAGCCTTTAGGCCAGGCTGACACTTGAGCACTGACAAGCTGTGTCTGTCCCCAGGGAGAGCAGGTAGTTCCCTTCTCTAGGAAACAGCAGAACTTCCTAGACTATTTTTTTTAGGCAGTAAAACTGCAGCCTCCATTTTCTCTTCTGTATGAAAGATCTTAATGTAGCCAACAGCAACAGTATAAAATTCATGGCACTCTGGAAGAACACACAGAAGCGTAGAAGAGTTCAAGAGGCTCTTTTTATGTGCTCTCCTACGGATACATTCACCACAGAACTGAAATGATTTGATCTTGTGTGTGCACATAAAACATCTATAAATACACAGGTTTACAGGCCTTTTATGTATTCATTAAACTAAACCTGCACAAAAATTAAAAAAGCAATGTTCCTTATATACAGTATTTTAAAAACTTCACTCAGCCATTAACATGCAAGGACAGATTTTTTTGTTTGGTACCACAAATTTCCCCTATTCTGCATAGATTTTTATATGCCACAGACAACTCTTCTCCAGTCACACTCCTATGTCCGTTCCTCTAAATTAATGGTCTAGCCAGACCATTTCTAATGGCTATATCAAAATAGGAGAGGTCAGGAAAAAAAATAGAACAATACACTTTCATGAACCAGCACTTTACCACCCCAAACCAACATACTAAAGCAAAATTTTAAGTAAATAAGACAAGCTACTGAGTGTCTGCTCTGAAGAAGTAAACCTGACAGACACTGCAACTAAAGAACTTCACATTATTCTTTACCCTGGCTTGCCAGGGTGCCTTAATACGAATTAAGTTGCTATACCTGTGGCTAATAGAGGATTCTAACATCTCACTGAGATATTGTGAGAAATTATGCCAAAGGTCAAGTGACTTCAACCACCCAAGAAGTTTTTTTATAGCCTCAAAGGACTGGAAATTGGAAGAAAGGTCATTACCACACTTTTATGGGAGACTCCTGGGCATGTTATCATAAACTGCTGTTCAAAGCACTCAGTTGGAGTTCTAAAGCAACTCATAAATTATTGGGAGGAAAAGATAATGCCAAACAAAATAGAGCAAGTTAAAAACAGTATTGTTCAGTTTTCAAGCAGAAGAGAAGTTAAATACCTTTGAGTTAGTAGTTGTTTTGCAGAGTTGTCTTACTCTAGAATCCTGACACAAATTGTCTTTTATCAGACTAGAGTTAGAATTTCAAAGAACTCTAAAGGTATTTTGGTATTAACTTTCATTAAGCAATGAGTTGGTGATTTGACATGGTATAATACAAAGGCCTGCTGAGTAACAGTTTAAACATGAACCCAAAATTGCTATAGGAAACTCCACAGTTTTGGTGTCCTCCTAAATAGTACTGCATCACAGATCAGAAAACATAGGATATGCAGTGCATGGAAAGTTTTCCGCTCTCCTCACCATTTGGAGTAAAACCTTCTCATTTCCATCAGCTCTGTGGGCTATCAGAAATTCAAATGCTAGAATCACAACATGATTCTAATCAAAGCGGTTTGAATTAAAATTGTAAATGCAAACTCCACCTTAGAGTGAGTATAAACACAAACCAGTTCTTCCATTATAAGAACACCTTCTAATAGCTAGAAATATGAAAATGCAAATGGGGGGAGTGCAGAACAAAGAGAAAATTTTAATTCTGCCTCAGTGCCCATGTTTTTGGTCTTTTTCTGAATTAGCATATGGAAGAGCAAACGCTTTGTTCAAAGTTATAAATCACAATGAATGAATGCGGGTGCATCAGCAGGACAGCGACGCTGGAGTTTAGCCTCAGGCATATGAACATTTGCATGCCAAATCAAATATCAGAACATGGAAAAAATGTCCTCAGCGAATACACTAAGAGTATACTTAACACTATACACTCGGCTGATTAAGATGCATCAAACACTGAACTTGTTCAGTACTTAAAACTTCTGATTTCACTGAACCACAATGACTCTCAGCGTATTCTGCCACCTTACCACTTCATATTGTCCTGGGATAAACTTGTGCCTCTTCAAGAATTTGCATTAAAAAAACGAAAAAAGTACTTGGCTGCACACTTGTGTACCTGACCAGTGCAAGGAAAAACAGTTCAAATAATTGGGGTTTGATGTATCTGGAAGAAATGCTGCCCTCTGCCTAACAGACAATGCAGCTAAAAATGGGAAAAGAAAAGATTATTTTGCTTCAGTGCCAAAAGCTTTTATTCTAGACATTACTCGAAAATAAGTAACTCTATAGAAAAGCACACAAGTTAATGATAAGCTTTAAAAACGTTCTTTTTTCAGTTGAATGCTTTTGTAAAAGGTGTCTATCTTGCCAGGTACTTCCTACCACAAACGTTTGCCTGGAGAAGCAGCAATTTCAAGCTGATCAGTCTTGAGCTTTTCTTGCTCCATCCACAGTGAGGTGTCCACTGGCACACACGTGTCATCCTACCCACCCTTTCCATCTGTGAGCTCTGATCCCACAGCAGCAAAGCTGGCATGTGTAGTACACTCCAAAAGGGCAGGCATTTATTCACATACACTGCTAACAGCCCCTCAAAACCCTGCTGCTGGCCTTGTTCTCTCACTTATTAAAGACTCCTAATGAGGCAGAGCTTACCGTCCCCTCTCCTTTCAGTGCCTATGGAAACTGCCAAGCTCCTGTCCCATTTTTGCTTCTATCCCACTAGAGAAAAAAATAAAAAGCTTTAGCTCCCACAGTGCATGGGAAAAAGCTTAGTCTAACCCATAATTTTTAGACAGAACAGACCCAAAGCCAAGTAGGCAGGGCACACTCACTGCATGGAAACCCATGTCCAAATCAGTGCCGGTGGGATTCAGACGTGGGTTAATCGTTTGCTATCAGAAGGATGTGCCATGAGTGGCTGGCTGAAGCACTGCCTGCAGGCAGGGCTCTGGTTCCTCTCTCACACAGGGAATGATGCTGTCCCCAAAGACAAGAGCAGTGAGTGTGCATGAGCAACCCCACGTCTGGGACATCTCTTAGCCCACGTCTGCCTTTGCATGGACCTCTTCATGAGGTGCTTCACAGAAGCTGAAGAGAGACTTCGAGCTGAGTTGCACATGAATAAGACATTTTAATTTTTGTTATGTCTAGAGACTGGACTAATTGGACATGTAAACACTCAGTGTTTACAACTTTAGAGAGTGTGTTCTGGGGCTGATTTTATGAAAATCCACCACAATCTTTGAGCCCTTCATTTTCCAACTTGAATGTTGTTTTAGGATTTGGGGGTTGTTTGTTTGCTTTAAGAAATGTATTTGGGAGTTTTACACAGCACAGAATACTGTGTGTCCTGTTTAATATTTGGCCATTTTCAATTCATTAAATCACTTTTCTCTGCTCAGTATTGAATTTAGTCCAACCTAGAGGAACACAACGCTCCCTTGTAGCCTGAACTGATAACATATGCCACTATTACAATAATTTTCTGTTTGCATTTTAGAGAAATTTGTTCCTCCTTATGTTCACTAAAATTAAATAAGCATGCAGAAAGTCTCATGGGTAAACTGGACTTTATGACATGATAACATCAAACAAAGCTTCTTAGAAGTTTTGCTGCATTTCTTACAGTTATAAACCAAGACTTCTGCATGGGTCACAGGTATCAGAACATGAGACAAATGAAAAGACACTTCCAGGCAGTGAATCAAACTATAATAAGAGAATTCTGTGTAACATCTAAAACAATTTTGGCCTCAAAAAGTTAGTGTGGAGAAAGTCCAGGCACTGCCCTGTGAACAGGCATTGCTTGTTAATTTTGGTTCCTGTTTAAAAGCGATACAGGTTCAGAAAAATGCCACCTCTGCCAGACAAACACAACCACCTAGTCCCTACAGTTGGGCTCACGAACACCAGGACTGTGCAGGCACTGCAGCAATGAAGGACAATGGTCTAGGAGGGAGCACACAGTGGAGCACAAGGCACAAAACTTGTTTTTTCTATTTATAAAAGAAAATAAAAAATCCTAAATGTTTATTGCTCTTTAGAAAGCTCTTTAAGATAAACTCTTAGTTTGATAACTAGTATAAAAGACTCACATTAAATTCCCCAGTCAAATTTGAAAGATAATTTTTTATATTTTACTGAACTTTCCAGTGTCACTAGTGAATGTTACTTTTCAAACACCTTTTGTACTATATAAACCTCATTTTTTATTGATGAATAATACAGCTTTATTTCCTTTGAGAAATCTTGGTTTAGTAACATTTTGTCTACTCACTTTTTACTTTCTACATTGTGTCACAAAATATGCTGACATTCAACACTGTGCAGGACTTCAGACTTGCATCAAAAAATTGCTTCTCGTTCATGCTGCATCATCAATAGGGAGTTTGCTAAACAGCTTATAGTCATATTTTTTAAACACAAGGAACATTTTCATGCCCCTTTGACTCAAGTCACTGAATGGCAACTTTACGTTGATATTTTCCTTACTGCTCCCAACCCCTTACTTAACAAATAATATTACTGGTTTTCATCATTATGGCTTCTTTCTATCAATTTTATTTTCTTTTCCTTCAAATTGCTTCTCCTTTTTGCCTTATTATACAATCTATGTCCATCTTGAATTTATTTCCATGTATTTATTCCAGCTTTTCTTTATAGTCTATATCAATATTTCCTAGATCACACTGCTATTGACAGAAACTGATGGTGTGATCTATAAAACCAGACTGGTATATTATAGTTTGTGATCCCTGCTTGATGTGCCAAGAGACTGAAAGAGGATAACTAATGAAGGAGCACATTGTGTCAATATTTCAGCTCTTCTAATTTTACTGCCTATTGTAATTGTGTCAAAGAAAAGTTAAAAAACATCAATTCAGATGTATAATTTTTTTCAGTCAGTTGTGCAACAATACTGCTGTACCTGCTTGTTTTAGTGTGCCTTTTCCTTAGATATCTGTGCTACATTCAGTCCAGAGCCTCTTTGTTCAGCCATTCCATGAAATGGTACTCAGTGGAATAAGTGTGTGTCCTATGAAAATCTACCCAGATTGACCTGTGCTCAATCATCTTTCTAATCAACTTGGGAAAAAAATATGTCTGAGTCTTCTTTTATAATTTCTCCAACTCAATAGAAAACAATCCAAATTCCCTTCATTTCTGTAATTATGCATTTCTAACAATTTGTATCTCACCTCCTCCAACTTCATAAGACAAACACATCCCATTATATCTCAAAGGTCAGTTCAAAAAGCAGTTTGCTTCAACATGTACTGTGAGAATTAAAACATTCAACCATCAATGGTTAATTACACCAGAAGCATTGCTTCAATAAAGACAGACTTTAATACGGGTTTATATCCTGTTCATTAAAATTAGATTTTAAGTGGCATCAACACAAAATCTGATGTTATTCACCATAATTTCAAAATAAATCCCACAGACCAAGTTATTAATTAGCAATTTTTGCACTAAGTACAGACACAGGTGCATCACCTGAAATTCAGACCTGGTCTCACAAATATTTTTGAGTAGTGCATTGCATTCACTTCCTCAAAGCACTATGGAAAGACACAGAGGACTGTCACAGCTTCACTGGGAAATTCCACCTAACTCTTGTCCACAAGAAAACTGAAGTAATGGAACTGTTTGGAATACCTCAACATCCCAAATTCTAAAGACACACAACACCATGGTATGAAAAATGATTCAGGACAAACATTCAGAAAGCATTTTGTTGGAAACGTGAAACTTTTTTGTTAGGACTCCATAAAATAATAGTTATTTAAGAGACTTCCTATACAATTTCAGCCAATACCAGTCCAATATCGTTTTACTTTAAATGTTCACACAGCTGAAATTACTGGGGGTTTTTGTTGTTCAAGATGTTTGGTTGATTGTTTGGTCTGGGTTTTTTCTTGCTTTGGCACATCTTTTCCTGCGGTAACTTCTTTTAGAATAAAACTGCTGTGAAACTCTCGCATCTTTGAAAGGTATTTCTAGAAATAGCCACTTCTTTTTTTTCCTGAATTGCTTCTCACAAAACCAGCTCATCTAATGGTTTCCCCTAATGTCACACTCCAGCAGGAAATTACACCACTTACTGGAGATTAGACCTTAGTTTGCAGCAGGAGGAGGAAATCTAAAGCACCACCAATCAAACAGTCAAATACTATTATATCTAATCTTTAGACACAGAACTGAAGATTTTAAAAAATAACATGATATAACTCAAGCCTGAGAAACAGGTTATTTCACTGAATGTTTAGGGTCCTACCCTCTGATTAATACCAGCCTTCTGGAAGATTGATACCCCCGTGTAATTCTGAGAAACACAGAGTCCTCTGAATGGCTCCTGAGGACTGAGCTCTGTTCACCTGGACATTTCTTTGGGAGCTGACACATCATCTCCTGCTCCTCAGATCTGCACAAGGTGCAGACAGATCCCCAGGCTCAAAGTAGGCAATAATAAAAGAAACTGCTCTCCTAATACAGAAACCCACAATTAAATCAGAATTGCTCTGCTCTTCCAAGAATGGAGAAAATATTCCTTTTCACATTTGTGAAAACACTGTGTTGACTTGTTATAGACAGCAATGACCTTTACCAGGTCAGCTAACAACTTTCTTTAGTCACATGTATTTCTTGTATTTTAATAACACCATATATTTTCATGTATTCTGCTATAATGGCATCGATGCACATAAAAAAACAAAATTCATAAAGAAAATTTTTAATTCCTTAAATGAAAATATTAAGAATCATTAAAGCCTTTTCTATTTTTCAATATTTTAGCCATTATCTGTCGAGACCGGGTAGAAACCAGCAAGACCTTGCTGTGGCATTCACTTCCTATATTTGCAAGATCAGTGCCAGAGGGTGTGTGGAAATGCCCTACATTTATTTCAGCCCTGTCAGAAAATAATAACCACCATACTCTTGTAACCATAATACAACCTTCCTTTTTATCCCTTTTTCTCTCAATTTTCCCACATCTATGCCTGCCCAAACCACCCTGGTCCCTTCCTCTCCCCACATTTGCTTCCTAAACATCCCACAAGTCTTGAATGATTCTGAAATGCTTTCCCCTGCATCCAATAATAATTCCTAAATGCTGGCAGGCAGCAAACACTCCATCTCCAGAGTGGTCCAAAGTGTCCCTTACTCCTGGTGCTGGCTGCCTCCATCCTGGCCCTGGGGCTGAGGCTGGTGACAGCCCTGGCAGGAGCTGACTCAAGGGCTCCATTCCCAGACCAAGCTGTTGGGGTTCCCCTGCCTGCTGCTGTGCCTCTGCCCTCCTTTGCATGTGTGTGCACAAGGAGCTGAGCCTTTTATCACACAACTTTACATAGCCTACTCCTGTTTCCCTTTTCCTATCCTCTCATCCCTCTTTGAAAACATCCTGTTTATCTCTTCTTTTTTAAAAAAGAAATTTTGTTTATTGCTGGACTTACATTTCTTTGTATGACAAGTGACTATGTACTGATGATTTCCACACCCAATTCTCCATTATTTTCAAGTGATATCTCAGTGGGCCTTTCTCCCAAGGCCTCTCAAACTGTGCTCCAACCATATGTCTTGAGCAAACACGCAAAGCTTTCTGTGCTGAACATGACAGTTTTGCAAGCTTCTATAAATGTAATCAATATGGACTATTAACTGTACCAGTCTTGAATTTATCCTTACATCTGTTGCTCATTTCACAACACCCATTGAGATCACATATGAAACATCAGAACAAAGGGCAAAGTCACATCACGTTGAGTTTTAACACCACCGCCTCATCTTGTTCTTAGTTTTATGTGTTTGAGAAATCAGAGTAAATGACTACTTAATGCAATAATGTGCCCCTTTAAAATATTCTGTATTCAACACAGACCAAACCTGATTTAATATGCTCTCCAAACACTGCTCTAAATCTCTCACACACGAAGAAAAAACTATTCAATGCAGTTTTTTCCTATAGCTCATGAGTGAAAGCCATCATTTCCATTCGCACTCTTTTCCTTGAAGTCTACATCACCATGAAGTGTCTGTGACCATTAACTTTTAAAATAACCTGTGTACTTTTATTCACCTTATTTCTATGACAAGAGACCTCACAGCAAGGATGGAATAACAATATGGAAACTAACCATCTAATCCAACTGGACACACTTTATTGAAGTCTTATTAGTTCCATGTGTAAGAGGAAACTAAAGCCAACTGAAATCTCTGATTTTTGGCATTCTCAGTATGTATTGTATCCAGCAAGAGTGAATTTCACTTTTTGTTTTTATTTTTACAGTGCAGTAATATTAGACATATGGATTTAACTTGATCATTTTGAGATCAAGTTTTTTAACTGAGCATGAAAAGCAAAGTCTTTATCATGCCCAAAGCAATACTGTTCTTTAAGAAGTTGTAATGCTTTGTAAATATTATTCTCATCGCTTTTTTCAGTATATTCATGAAAGGAATTCCTATCAAAATTTTAGTATGGATGAGAGAACCTTTAAGAATGGATATATGAAGTAATGACAATACAGCTATAACACAGATTCAAGTTGACCAATATATATGAAAGAAACTTGTCAAGGATAAATCCAATACCAAAGAGTTATAATCCCATTTATTCTGAGAGAGCATGTGTGATAAATTAACTAATATTTCTCAAGATACAAGGCCTAGTTTCCTAAGAAATATGAACACAAAATTATGAGCAACTACAATAAACCAAATATTTTCTTATGATAATGACAGAAATAAATCTTTACTAAAGCATTTTATACTTTCTATTCTAAATAAGTGATATTTTTCAAGATGCATATCTGATATGAACACCACCACCAAGATGGTCAATCAGGTAAGTAGCTTTTTCAGTGGAGTCTGAGGAGATTAAAAACTCATTTTGTAGTTATAGCAATATATTGAGCATTCCATCCTCTGCCAGTAATATTTACTGTTAAGTATTTTTTCTTTTCAGCTCAATTTTTTTTCCAACACATGCTTTCTTTGTTATGCCAGTAAATTATGCTGTTGATGCACAATTTAGCATAGTTTTCTCCTCGAGTGTTAATAATAACACATGACACTAAAAGACAGGCTCTTCTGGTTGAGTTTATTTCACATTTTTGCAAGAAATTTTTAAAAATCATCACTTTCTACACTGACAGTTGGCAGTACCTTATGACTTTATTTGTCCTAGTTTAACCAAATAAAAGAATGGAAGTCAAATATTAATTATTTAGAAGGATAAATAAACATAGAATCATACACTAATGCAGCCCTCAGAGAACTTGGCTTAGAATCATGGAATGGTTTGGGTTGGTAGGACCTTACAGATCATCCAGTTCCAACCCCCTGCCTTGGTTGCTTCAAGCCCCATCCAACCTGGCCCTGAACACTTTCAGCCATGGGAAGGCCACAACCTCTCTGGGCAACCTGTGCCTCACCACCCTCATAGTAAAGAATTTCTTCTGTATATGTGACCTAAATTTCCCTTCTTTCAGTTTGAACCCATTACTCCTTGTCTTATCACTAACAGTTCCTGATGAAGAGTCCCTCTGTGGCTTCCTTGTAAGACCCCTTCAGATACTGGAAGGTTGCTCTGAGGTCTCCATGCAACCAAATATTTGGTTCTTAATGGAGACAACTTTTTGGTATTAAAAAAATTAATGACCTTAATATAATGATATTAAAATTAATATAACTATTCTTTAAAAGAAATCATACCACAAAGATCAAGAAACATAGTATTCTGATTTGGTATTTAATTCAAAATTACATTCCCAGAACTACTAACTCTATTCCTTCCTACAAAAAGGCTAATTCCCAAGCTTTAATTACAGCCTATATGGTTTATATTTTGTGAATTTTAGAATTCCACTTCTCTCTGATCCTGTAATTTAACTATGCTAGAATAATCAGAAAGTAGCAATCAGGTGATGATGGACACACTTTAGGTGTTTCTATATGACTGATGTGTGTAGGAAAGAAATCAAGGTAAGAGGAATATCTGTATGCAAGTAGAGATATAAAACACATCAGGAATCTGAAAGGGACTCTTACAAAAGTTAAAGCTTCATGCTCCAGGTACTGGAGTACACCTCAGCCTTTCAAGCTCTACACGTGTCTGAGTATCACCAGAACTACACCTGAACCACTTCTGCAGATTCCTTTTCTACTGAGGTCTCTGAGCACTGTGTAATGTCACACTGTACTGTGGTGGACCTAGGCTCTGATTCCAACATTCCTAGAATGTATGCTGAAGAATGCATGTTTTAAGAAGCTTCAGGGACAAACATATGAGAAAAATAAAACAGCACATTAAAAACAGATTATACATACAGATTTTTCCTCTGCATCTGATGACACATTCTCCCTGTTCTGCAGCGAAAGCTAAATTTCTAGCTCAACAGATGCTATGCACAGTGCCTGGTAGGTACATAATTTCTCAGCTGTTCAGATAAAGTAAGGCAAAAGCATCCACAAAACTGAAAATTAATAAAAATGTAGAAGAGAATAACTTGAAAAAAATGAAACTTCAATTTTTAATGTAGTAATAAGTATATTTTCTATAGGTAAACATATTCAGCCATGCAGAACACTTAAAAACAAATAACCTGTGTACCTGAACTGTGGAACTGATTTCAGATGCAAATCCTCCTGTCAAGGGAGCCTCATGGCTAATCAGCAATCGCCCAGTCTTTGCCACCGACTGAAAAAGAGAAACAAAATCCCACAATGTCATCAAATTACAGTTCTGGTGAATTCTCACTCGTACTACTTGCGAATATACGAAACGTGATTTTATTAGCAGCATTAGACCATAGCTACTTTTCCCCTCTTGCATTTTCAGTGAAAGATAAATTATACTAAAAGACTATAAAGAGTAATTAATAGAATGTTTTTCACATTTACTGTCTTTATATATTCAACTCAATTTTAAGCAAATATCACGAATAAAAATTGATTCCACTGTATATGAATTTAGACTATCAATGCAAATGGTAACATTTCTGAAAGAGAAAAAGGCTTTTAACAAGTAGTCAGTACAAACCTGAATCCTGAAAATACTAGAAGACACAAATGTAAAGAAAACCTTTACTGATGTCTCTGCACAACCAGATCCTACATAAAGTCATGAATCATAGCTATTCAGGAAGTAAAATCGTTAAATAAAAATTTTAGCAAGAAAACATGTGGATTAGTGCTGCTTTTTAAAGTTTTATGTGGCATTTAGAAGCAATGTGTTATAATTTTAGGTCTCAATGTTTGTGCAGTTTTTATGTGATCTACTTTATAAATTGATACGCAGCATAATATATACAGAAGGTGCTCTAAGCATCTTAATGAACCAATACTTTGTTCATTGTGAAACACAACAATGAAAGCAAAAGATTTTTAATCTGATGGGAACATAAAGCTTCACCACACCCAAATATTTTGAAGCTTATTGCAACTACACACTCAATTGCCTAAAATTGAACAGTATCAGAAACCTTTCTCCAGAAACATGGCAGCAAAGTCTGTTTCTGTAACACATATTTCAAAATTATAATAATAAAGTGCCTAAAAAGTCTCATAAACTTCTAGACATGCACATCAGAAAAAAATCATATTAATGTATATGTTAATCTTTCAAGAACAGTTAGAGTCTGATATTTAAGATAAGTACATAGTGTACTGCTGATGTACCATTAGTCATCAAGTGGAAAAGCCCAAGACAGCACTAGCTATCAGATCAGACTTGCTGAATACTGTGATCTTCAGTGCAATGTCTACAGTAGCTCATTCTCCAGTCAGGCAGCTCTGTGTTATCTACATGATAGAATACATAAAGGCAATGCCTTTATTATGCAGCTTTCCCTCTGATTCAAGTACTTTTCTAATTCTCTTGCTTTCCTAGCAATGACTCAATCAGTGGCTCTAAGCAACTCATCGACAGATGTACTGGCAACTCACAGGCTACAAACATGATCCATATATTGCACCATGAAGTGGTCTAACAACATCCAGAGCTAAACAGGACAGAAAAAGGCATTTCAACGCCTGGAAAGTAATCCAGATACACAGGCTGATTTCCTGAATGGTTTTTGCCAGCACTGGAAACTCATATCTAAAGAAGCAGAGGCATTAACTGCACTATAAATCTGTCCAATACATCACAACAACAGTTCAACGAACAAAATGTACACTCCAGTCTTCAGCTGATATGATAAAACTGATACAGTTGGGTGCAAGTTGCTATGGCAAAAGTCATACAACTAATCGATTCTAAAGTTTAATTTTGTGGTGGGTTTTGTGGGGTTTTTTAATCCTCTTTTATCTTAAAGAAAGATTCTTTTACATATACTCATTCTGAAGCTTCACATTTTGATACATTGCAAGTTATCACTAAAGCAACAGGTTTCTCAAAATATAACAGTATGAAACACGCACTGTGAGAAAGCAAATAGGAAAATTCACATGGGATAAGGCCAATAATCCAGCAGTCCAGCATCCTATCTCACTTACTCCTAGAGTAAGGATAGGGCCTTTAATGTGCTCCTTCACAGAATCACAGAATCAATCAGGTCAGAAAAGACCTCTGAGATCATCAAGTCCAACCTATGACCTAACACCACCATGTCAACTAGACCATGGCACCAAGTGCCATGTCCATTCACTCCTTAAACACCTTCAGGGATGGAGACTCCACCACCTGCCTCAGCAGACTGTTCCTATGCCAAAAATCCTTCACTGTGTCTCAGCCTCCAATTATCTGAACATCATAGGTTGCGTGTATCCAATATGGTTTCTTGCATTAAGTAGCTGGATAACTTTTCTTTCATCTGTTCTCAAACAGAACCCATGTAAACAATAGAGGAAAAAAAAAGGGGAAAAAAATCTCTTTTTGGATGCCTGCTTCTCCTATATGAGAAATCCTTGGTTTTACATATGATTCCCAAGGGCTTCAAGAACTCCTTGCCTGTAGGAGCTTGTTAAGAGCAAGCAAACAGCTGTTACCACCAAGCATTGCATACAAATCACTCCATCCTGCTAAAACACACACACTATATATATATATATATATATACACACACATATATATGTCACTCCTGATACAAAACCACACTAGTATAGCTTTGTTGCTTTTAGAACCCATCCTAGCTTAGTCAGGGCCAGCATGGATCCCTGCACCACACTGTGCCATGTAGAAATACCTTAAAAATTCTCTCAATGGTTTAACCAGAATCAAAGTGAGCAGAACTGAACCACTACCCTGCACTGCAAATAGAGCCATGGATTTTAAGGGGGGATGCAAGTCATGCAATCTTAATTACAGTATTTCTAGTGCTTGCAAATCCATCACACCTATTGGTAAGTTGTTGCAGTGTTTAAGCGCCTTCCTTGTTAAAATTTTGCACCTTATTTCCAAACTAATTTGGCTAACTTCAAAGCTGTTTGGTCTTATTTTATTTTTGTTTGCTAGAAGGAGACACCATCTATGATCACATTTCTGCTCCCAACATGAATATGTTAAACTGTGATCAAATGGTCTCTTAACCACAATTTTACTAAGCTAAGCAGACCTACATCTAAATCTTTCAGCAAACAGCACACTTCCAATTCCTTCATCATTCTCACAATCTTACCCTGAATCATCTCCAGTTTTCAATGTCCTTTTTGAAGCACACCCATCTGGAACCAGCATTCCAGACTTTTTCAGAACACCACCAAACACAGAGATAATACAGCCTTAGTACTGCAGCACTTGGATGTATGAGACCTTTTGGCCAAGGCATAACAACGTGAGTCCAGCTTTAATTGATGACTGAAATCCCCTGTTCTTGGGAAAGAAGGTTTTGTCCTTAAAGGATAATTGCTTCCTGGAATAAAGATGGAAATATAGTGTACATTTATTATTTCAAGACACAAAATTATATTTGGATATGCTGAAAAATACATTGTATGCCTGAGCCTAGCTCAGTTAATGAGCTTATCTTCTCTTTTATCAGTGAGTGTCTATTTTAGCTGTTTCTTCAGCTGTTTGCTAAATCTAATTATTTATCAGTAACAGTTTTACATGTGTTCCGTATATTTTATAGAAATATTTTTTTTAAAAAACGGTCAAAATCCAACTTTGCAGGACCTTAAGACTTTACTATTTCCATTCACTAACACTGCCCCTTTTGCTTGCTGATCTTTAAAGTCCAGATATACTTCTGAGGGCACTAAGAGATTCTGCAGGAATGTTGTGTCTGGAATTAAATGAAAACGGAAACTTGGTTTTGCCATCTTTAGTAACAGACCATAAAGGGAAGTCAGAGACAACATCCAGGTGTTTAGAGAGCATGGCTCCTCTTTCTGCCATGGTCACTCTGTGCTTTCACAGCCAAGTTCAGGTGATGCAACCTTGGGCTTCTAAAAGGAAGAGGTCCTACCCCGTCCAGAACCTCCAGAAGGCAGCACAGATCCCAGTTATGCCACACCACTGTCACCTGTGGTATATCCAGTCACTACAAAAGAGACTCTAGGGCTTTTGACTACTAAATTAACCCCAAAATAAAACCAGAAGGTAACACTGACTATACTTTTCCACCTTGATCTCATTGTCACGGATGCTTTATGTTGGTGTGATTCACAAGGATGACAACTGATGTCACATCAGAGCAAAAGGCTAATGGTGTGACCACTCTGATAAGGAAATGTAACAAAAACCCAAATGCCTTTGCAAGAAGAATACTTTCAGAGTGCAGTCTGAAGGTTTTCTGAACTGCAGCCCAGCGTTTTTGCAGTGAAGCAGCTGAGCAAATTGCTTTCAACCTCCCTGACCACACTCTTTTTCCAAGAGTTTCTATAATCACTTTTCTGTTCAACTCTCAATTCATCACGTTGGCCACTTCCTCCTCTCCTACACGCACTGGTGACAGAAGAAAACAACACAAGTCTGGCACTTCCAAGTGCTTTGAAATCTAAGTGTTGACACTACCAATAACATATTCTGCCCTTACTTAGGAGTAAGCAGTCTTGAAATGAGTTTGATAGTAAATTGCATTTTACTCTATTCCTCTCCACACATAGCAGCACCACTACTTCCAGTGTAAACCAGCTGCTTCACTCATACAGCAACTGCTTTGAAAGAAATGATCAAAGTCAGAATTTTGTTATAAATGGCTGTTATTTTGTCACAATGGAAAACTGCCTATTTTCTTTAAGAAAATCTTCTTCTCAGATTAAAAAGATTTTCCATCTCTTATAGAAAAGGAATAATTTTGATGTTCACTTTCCCATTTAAATTTTTGCATCCTTTTGACTGTGTTCATTAGAGTCTCTAAACATTTCCTGTATAATTGAAAAACTAGTTTTCCACAATAATTTGAAAAAAGCCAGCAAAAGTACTGAAATTGTATTTGTATTGGATCCCATTTTGCACTAAGCATGTATGAAACAATTATAAAACTGTATAAATATGAATAATAATAGATACGTGCTTTTACCCAAAACACATCAAAATACAGAAGCTTCTAAAGAAAAAAGTACTTGGTAATGTTTCAATAAATGCCTTGTAAAACATTTTTCAGTTTCATTTGTAGATCAGCTTTAATGAATTTGTACTTGGAAAATGTAAAACCTGAGGGAGGCTGCTTACCCCAACCCATTAGTTCTACTTTCCTTTTAATGTTTTAATAACAAACAAAACTGCATAGCAGCATTCTTGGTAGTGAACACCATAAGCATAGGGATAGAAATCAGATCCCAGATTTTTATTCAGCATTTCCCACAAAGGAATATGTAACATAACCTGCCAGATGAATCACTGAAGATTCATTTACTTGGCACATGCAGATCCATAGGATGACACATCCCAAACACAATGAATTGTTTGTGCATGTGATATATTGACAATCTTCAATGCAGTTATTCCCATCCCCAAGGGGAGGGTGCAAAGAAGACAGAGCCAGGTGCTTTTAAGAGGTACCCAGAGCCTGGACTGCACAGCTTGTTATTATACTGACATTGCACTACAAAGTGGTTAAACCTCTGCACTTTTAAACCTACATCAGGATGGATCTTTTCCCAGTTTAAAACGTATGCATGGCAGGAACAGTTCATAAAGAACTAATGTGACCACAGCAGGGATGCACATATGAAACATCTCACAGAGAAATGTTAGCACAACCATAAAACTTAGTGACTCCACGCACTAGGATTTTAACATTCCAGCATGTATCATTTTACACAATAAATGCCAAAAATAATTCTGAAGTACTAATGTGGGTTCTTCCTGCATAGCACCAAAAACATAATGCTGTAGTGTGAAGGTGGTGGTGCAGAGATAATGGCAAATGAAAACAAACACAGGAATAACACAATGTAACATGGAAAATTTAAAGAATTAGATTCAAAACTGAAAATGCTGACTACAGAGCTAGGTGGAACATCCCAAAAAGCAATGAAGATAAAACAGTTATGGCCTTTACATCCTACACCACATTGTTGGGGTATGGCTGAGATTATCAACAAAGAGCTTTATAAGCTTCCTGCAACGCCAACAACCAAAGACAGATTCCCAATGTGTTAGATACCATAAAAATACAGAGTAACAGAAAATTCCTCTCCAAAACAACTTGCAATTTAAATAGCTGAGACTGTGAAGAGAAAAGAGAGATGCCACACAGCAGGATGCATTTCAATACAGTCTGGGCTGCTTGATGCAGTTTTTAGTAGAACAGTGTTAAAGTAGATTAAAAGGACAGATATTCTACCAAGTAATGACTAGCTCTCTAATGCCTTTCAGTGAACTTACTCTTGTAAAACAACACTGCTACCTACCCTCTAGTAATACTTTCCTCACACATTTCTATGTACCCTAAACCAGGTACTTGCTAAGAAAACAGTAGCTGCTAAGAATGGTCGTAGGATGTGGGGACAGTGGAGAAAAGGTGTATTTTGTGCAGATGGATATTCCTGCTTAACCTAAAATTATTCAAGAACATACTAACCAAATTCAGTAAGAAATAGGCAAAGAAAAATTCTGGCCTTTTGATATTCTTAAAATAAATTGCTACAAACATACTGGAATCAATTGTTTAGGAAACAAAACTGATTCAGAATTAAAAAATAAATTTTAAAATAAAACCCATCTGGTTCATTCTTACCACTTCATATACATGATACTGATTTTATCCCATTCTTGTCCTCCACCTCTTCACACCTCATTTGTTTCTGATACTGGAAGTTCTCCTTAGCAGTGACAATAAATATTTTTATACACATTTAGTGCTGTTCACTTCTGAAGACTCCACATACAATCTGATAACACTGCAGAAATAAGTAACATGATTATTTTAAAACTTCTTTTAACCAAATGCCTCTAAATCTCCCAGTCATTGTCTTCTAGTAAAATCTATGAACAGATTTCATAAATAGACTTTTTAAGCATAATGGCAACTGACCTTATGGAAAATATTCATAAATCTGCTGGACTCATGATTCCCCAATACTTTGAACTATATTTGCATACTTGACCACAATTAAATACATCTATTCAAATAATCCTGCTTAGTGTGTAGCCTAAACCATAAAATTTAATAGCAAAGGTTTTAAAAACAAAATCTTTAGCAGCAGTCTCCAACCTTCACCAGTCTGACCAATAGCTAATAAAACACCATTGACAAATTTGTCTTTCCTTCCACCTCTAAAATACTTTTTAATTTCTCTTTATGGAAGCAGAATTCAGAAGTCTCAGGAAATATAGATGAACAATGCTGCATCAAAGAGATCCTCTGCACTAAAGAGGTCCTTTTCATCCCAGAAATCTTCTAATGGACACATTCTAAGACACCCTTCAAGTTTGTGTGGCATCATCACATTCAGTTGACATTCCATGGAGAGAAGTCCGAGTTGTTTTTTATTCCTTTATTATTTTAAGTATAACATTAAACATACAAATTAGAGTCTTCAGTTTTTCTATACTCATGCTCAAAGCTAACACTTGTTTTAGGCCTTAGAAATTAAAAGCAATTAATAACAAGATCTGAGAGTAGTTAGCCCTCCTACTGCCTTTCAGAAATGATGTGGAGATTGTTTATGAACAGTCACAAGTTTTGAAGATTTCATTTGTCCCTCAAATTCCTGGAATAATCAGGCTGTAATACTACATATTCTGTTTACTATAATGGTTTTTTATTTAAAATAAAATAAAATTCAAGCTTTTGAGTTTGACTCTCTTTTGAGATTCCCCCAAGACAACTTTTAAGGAAAGACTGCAGTCTTCTACACCCAATAAAGCTGGTAAAAACCCACATTGTGTAAGATGCAAGTCCCAAACTCTTAGAGGCACCTACCTCAGGACTATCGAGGCACCTAAACCCCTGAGACACTAAGACTACCTAGCTAGCTTTATTACTCCCCTTATGACCACCACCATTCCCTATTCAGTACCTTAGCTCTTCCAGGTGCTCCGACTCTCATACAGAGTCACATGGAAAAGTCAGGCAGCAAAGTCGAATCATAAAACATTATGAGGATGAACAGTGGCTCAGCTGGACTCCTACATGCAATTTGTTCTTTTATTCTTGAAAAACAGATGGAATCATGGCCAGTTCTTAAAGAACTTCCATAGACAATCCAGTTATTTGTAAGATTCGTAACTCTTCTGTTAATCCAAATGTTGTACTACTCTTCCTGTGCAGAACACCAGATAGAAAATCTCTTCAGGTATTTTGGAGGATCTAAGAACGAGCCAACTAATTCACTGCCATACTCACACCCCAACACACACACACAAAACCACTGTCTGGAAGAAATTTTAGCATTATTCATCCAGAAGCAAAACACTGTGCTGCCAGATATGATCCACATAACAGGCCTCCTTAGACAAATTTTATTGAAGCTAACTACAGGTTTGGAGAGCTCTCTGTTCTTAAAAGGAAAAAAACAGCATCAGTTCACCAAAAAAAAGAAAAAAAAAAAGTAAAACAGTCTGAAATTTTATTGCTGAACACAATACTTTCATTTTCCCCCATAAAATTACTCAGTAGCTTCTAACACGATTTAAACAACCATGTAGGATAAACACTAGCTATAGTGTCCCAGCAAAAATCCTGCTTTAATCCAAAGAGAAAGATTTAAATGAAACTGATGTTTCTTAAAGCTGTAGAGGAAGAGAAAGACTGTGCGAAGAATGTAAGAACTTGAAGGTAGAAGAGAGAAGAAAAACATGAATTCTAGAAAAGGAGAAGTGCAGGGATGTAGATGAAGAACAGCAAGAAAAAAGAAAAGGCCACAGCAAGACAGATGCCAAGTTGCAGAAAGAAAATATCTGAATTCTGGAAAGTATGGAGAAAGGAACAACAAATGCTGGCAATACCAATTGTGGCATATCCCTTGTCTGTTTTTCACTCTGGTTCATACTGGGAGTTCTAGCATGACTAGGACAGCAGTGAGACTTTGTTCAGGCCATGACAGTTCACTATCAGCTTGATTTATGCACCTTGCTCTTTAGCCCTATAACAGTGTCTTCAAAGATTCCCTTCCACCTTCTTCTGCTCCATTTTAAGACGTAAGTCCCCCTGACAGTCTTCCAAACCACAAATATAACTGTTTACCTTTTCCTTTCATGAGAAAAAAACCAACCAACACCCACAATGCTCAAAGAATCCTTTCTAAGACATGAAGCATCCTCAGGCTACTGTATCGAACTGATCTGACCAACCTTTCAACAGAAAAAGATTGAATATCATGTTGTCAGACTAGCATGAACAGGACATGACTTCTAATAGAACATCACCTATCTGTTAGCTAATCATGCCAGCCAGAACAACTGATAACAGAAATAATCAGGTGTAACATTTCATAACTAGGGATTTGGGTTTTTAAACCACAAACAGGAACAAAGAAATTCTGCTCTACTCCATACCAAGATGTTGGCATAGCACAAAAATAAATCTCCTTGATTAAGAAAGATATTTTATGCTTCAAAACACTTCCATCCTGAGTCAGAAGTCTTCTACATCTCTCAACAGAGAAAAATATTCCTAAGCTGACTCCCATTCCCTGCATCTATTTATCTAACCACAGAATATCCTTGCTCTTGAGGTTCACACAAACCAGACATCCTAACAATTGCCCTTATGATGTAAACAAATAGCAAGTGAACGTTAAGAAGAGATTTCTCAACCCAAGACAAATATGCAGCCTTCTAAAAAAAGGGATATAAATGTTTAAAAACAGTGTTCTAAATCATCAAACTTTCATAGATACATATTTGGCTAAAATAATGAACTCGGCACTAACTCAGCGTTCTCCAGTTGCCACATGTTCACAAAACATAGTTGCCACATGTACACAGAACATTTTAGACAGAGAAGAAGGGAACATCAATAGGTTTCTAGCCACCAATAAACACCTGTGAAGATGTCTTTCAAGTGTGTGGTAAGCAAAGAACCACTTTGACAACATACTTCAGATCAGCAACTGTCTTTTCCAAGTAACACTGCAAGAGTCACATTAAGGAAGAGCAGAGCATGTATGGTCAGTCTGAAAGGTAGTGCATTTTATAATCTGAACAACCATTTTTAAAATCTATACTACACTTCTCAAAAAAATCTTACTAAAACTCCCAAAGAAGCAGGAGCTTCAGCATCTATGCATCCAGCATCTGCTTCATTCCTATTTCCTGAATTTCATACCAATTCTGATAGCACAAATTCATACA
This sequence comes from Acanthisitta chloris, assembly GCF_000695815.1. NCBI lineage: Eukaryota > Metazoa > Chordata > Aves > Passeriformes > Acanthisittidae > Acanthisitta > Acanthisitta chloris. The sequence continues at coordinate 27,745 of NW_008657695.1, read as the reverse complement.
GCTCATCACAGAGAGCTGAATCTGTTTCATGCAGCTGTTGAACCCTCTTATGCCTAGAATTTATTTTACTTAGCATCTGAATTGGTAACATGGATTACATGGGAAAGTACAAGGCAATATAATGGAAAGATCTGATCAAAATAATAATTAAATAATTTAAGAAAAATAAGAAGTAGATCGTGATGCTCAAGTAGGTGTCTGAAAATGAGAGCTGTGCCATCTTTGACCCCTTTCAAAAACAAGCACTAGCAGGTATCTAATAGATGTGACAATTATTTGAATGACAGATTGTTTACAGAATTTTGTGCCAAGTATCTTGCAAACATATGCTTTACAAATTACTGTATCCCTTGTTTATGTTCTTAATCTATTTTTTCTGTATTACTTCCCATTTAAATTAATTTTTCTAAAGCAATAACCAATTCACCTTCTCTTTTCACTCTTTCAGTGTTATATTTTGTCCTATTCTCCCTTCTAGCTTTTGTGCCCTCTTCATCAAAGCCATCTAAGCAATCCTCATGTCATTTCTTCTACAACATCCATTCTTTTCTCTCAGTTACACACTATCTGTATCTGATCTACTTCACCTAATGGAAAACTGAATAGTCAGTTTCAAGGTATATATTCATTTTCAGCCTGTCAGCCAAGAAAATGAGAGTCCTGCAACCTGAACTCATTTTCCTGTCCAGAATCGTCCTGACAATCATTTTGCAGCCAAATGCAAGTCTTAAAAATATTAAGTTCCTGCAAACCTGGTAAAAATCAGTCTCTCTGAGGAATATTAGTACTCCTGCTAACTTACTGAACTAACAAACCATGAGCTGCACTTAACACTATCTTTCCTACAGCTCTTTCAGCAACCAGTAAGCACCAATAAATTCTTAGTCACTTTTTGTCTAACCAGCCTTTTCATACAGGAGCTGAGCATCCTAATGTAAGTAAATGGATCATATGGAATGATGGAAGGTAGGAAATATCAAACACAAATCCATAGAAAAACAGGCTTCAATACTCATGCAGTAAATATTTTGCATTCTTTATCATAACATCGTTATCCGAAGTAAAGAAATAAATTCATTTCTATGCCTTCATAGCATTCATGGGAAGAGAAAAGATGCTAAGGGCAAATCCAAAATCCATGGAACATATATCTGAGAGTTCTCTGGGGTTCTTTTTCAGACTCCCATTTCATGGAACATTCCTACTATGCTGTTGGGATTTTAAAATCATTAACACAGAGTTCCCACTTTGTAATTTGCCTGTAACTTTTTAATATATATTTCCAGTAAAATACCATGAAACATGAAACAATAGCTATTTTCTATTTAAGCAACAACTCTGCTGCTTCTACAATAACTAGTTTGATCGTTTTGACGTGTGTCACTCAATCCAGTAATATGGATATAATTTCCTTTTCCTCTGAAGAGTGACTACAGCTGCAATGCTTGGTATAAAGGTAAAACATTACCTCTCTATAGCAACTGCTTAAGATTACAGAATGACTCAGTCTATATAAACTTGCAGCTTTTACTACTCCTGTTTTCTGGACCAATTGTATGTGACAAAAAGTCTGAAGCTGTATGATATAAACAGAGGTTGATATTCAGTAATCTTTATCCATAAATTTGTCTTTTATAATCTATGATTCTATTTTCTGACAAATGCCACTATTACAATCTTTCAGCATGTTCCATTAATGCCTTCCATGTCCAAGCTACAACTAATAAAAAGATTAGGTTACACTGAAATAAGAACTCATCCCAATTTTCAAAGACATTAAAAAAGGTCAATCATGTGCCTTTTAGCTCTATTTGTACTCAACCAAATTTGTTCTCCAATTATCCATTTCCATTAAGTTTAATGGTCCTTGTGCACAAGTGACATGCTACTTAGAGCTATAGTTAGCCAATGACCTTTGATGGGTTAGCACAGGATGATAAAGCATTAACATACAAACTGTCACAAAACACATGCGTTTGCCACTGACGTCAATGGAAGTCTCTTCAATGACAAACACCAAACCAAGCCTCATATTTGAGACAGGCATTTCTCAGCACTCAATAGAGCTACATTTAACTGCTACACTCAACCTTTTAACATGTGTTAGCCCTAGGATCACTAATTATAGAGATTTAAAAATGTACACAGAAGAAAGTCTATCTATAGACAAGAAATACATTTTGCTTTCAAATACTTGTGAAAGTAACCAGAGAAAAACAGCTTATTTCCATTAACTGATACATATTTTTTCACTGTACTGATCACCATAGCATCAAAATGAGTCAGCAGCATGAACAAATTACCAGCAATAAGACTTCATAAATATTCTTTATTTATTTAGCATATACTCCTCAAGGAACTAACTATTTGGCTTTTTCTGTTCCACATGGTACACAGACATTTACATTTTTCACTGAGAATAGTAGTTTAAAAGACATGCTGAACCCTTTACATGCTTATCAACTAAAAAACAGCAATCCTCTTGATATGTCACAGAATAAATAATGAAAGCCTGTATTTCATTCACTGCAGAGTTCTGAGTATTGCTGAATAATGGACTTTGTTCCCTCCTTTCTGATTAGTTCTTACTATTAACATATCTGAGACAGTGTTTACTCTAGACACTTTGCAACATGATACTCTTAGACTATGTGTCACATGAATATTTTTCTCCAAAATCACTAAGGCTGTTTTTATGTTCAACACCAGATAAGGATGCAGACAGAAAACACTGAACTTGGCACAAGAACCATACAAGGCACATATGAGCCCTTCTTGCCTGAAGCTTTGATTTCCTAATGTAATACTATTGAATAACACTCATTTCAACTAAAAAATTAACCCTGCATCACTGCAAACATTGAAATGCCTGTAGAGATCTCCTTATTTCCATCCTTCACATCTGCAAAGCCCTGAGTGAGATGATGTTAAATACAGATCCCTGGAAATACCAAAGAGCTTTGTACATCTCAGAGCATGACAATGCAAGAAGCATAACCAAACTTGTTAACTGAGCACAACTATATTTGACCAGAATGAGCAATCATTAGGAGACCTATAGATCTGTCACAGATATTTATAAAACTTGGTTAGGTAGTGGAAGGGCCAGAGGGAAGACAAATTACCAAGCACTGTAGGTGGTAAACAAAATGTGTTTATTTACTAGTTGTCTCCACTTTCCTACTCTGAGCAACATTTGCTTACAGAAAACCACTCACTGCACACTCTCTCAGCAACTTACAAGATCCATAACAAACTCTGTGTTCTCTTGATATTCTTTGGAACTCTGTTTACAAAAAGTTATTCAGGAGCAGGTTTATCACAGCTTCTAGATTTCTCAGATAAAATTTGCTTGAGTGGAATGTAGTAATTTTAGAGAGTGACTGTTGCTTAGCCTTTGCTGTCATTTATTTTCCTCAAAGGGAATTGGTTAAGCAAATATTAGTTAGCATGCAGAATTCAGAAAACTGGAAAAAGGGACTAAGGGTCAGCATTGCAATGCCTTGAAGAAAATGAGACACAAGACCTAAAGCTTCGAAAGTTACTGGAAGTCCAAAATAATTAATGTATTTCCATTAGACAACACAGGAAAGAGAAGAGATTAATATACATTTTATAAATGGCAAGATCATGGCACAAAGAAATTGAGCAATTTGACAAATATCTCAAGCAGTATGTGGCAGAAAGGACCTGCAAGTTAGGCACTTGACTAATGCAAATCACAATTTATTTATGTAAAGATCATCATTACTGTATTACCAGTAAATACTTTATTTCTTTAGAAGTTTGTCAACCTATACAAGACTCAATACTTTAAGAACACACATGGCAAAAGCTCAAAACACCAGCAATTTCCTCAGCCCTTTGCTGAATCATCATCTGCTCAACCATGTTGGTTCTGACTTCAGGTAATAATGAAATAAATACTAAATTAATAAAGAAGACACGAGGGATGAGGAATATGAGTCTTCTGCTTCACAGTTATTTTGATCTTTTCCCAATACTGGAAAAGGAAAAAGATATTTTATTATAGTGTCCTTTAGGTCAGAAAACTACATAACATTATGATGCTTTAAGCAAAACAAGTTACAACCTTATTAAATATTTGACAACCACTGAACACACAGAGAAAAAATATAGAGATAAATTTATCTTTTGCATTTAGCAAATTCCAGTGTGCTACTAAGTCATTTCTGAACTAAGAAATGATACATATATTAGCTTTTCAATTACCCCAAGTAACTACCCCTAGAGAATCTCTACATTTTGCTACATTTCACTAGTGCAAGTAAATGTAATTAGGTGTAACAACCAAGATCTTTCAGGCTGAACTTCAAAATAGGTACATGAATCATGATGATCCTTAAATATCTAGATAATACCTTAAATCTAGTTGAATACATACCCAGTAACATATGCATTAACTGCTGCAAATACATTTTGATTGTCCAGTAGAAGGGACAATTTACAAGTGACTATACAGAGATTACTTTGAAAGATTTATCTTCTTTCACAGGAAAATAAAACTATATTAACACAAACTGCTGACAGTGTTTTTAAGACCTAATAATCATATTTTCCTCTAACTAATCCATTATTTAAAACATCGTTAATCCCTTAGCCAAAAAACAAAAGTGACAGCATCAAGGGATTTCTCTAATGTCAACAAAACACCATAGCTGGTAATCAGAAATTAATTGTTTCCACAGGCTTTTAAAAGCACAACATTTGTTGCCATCATATTGCAAATAGTTCAGCACTAACAAATGGAAAACTAATAGTCACATTGCTGGGCTTAATAATCTAAATAATTTTTTTTCCACAATTCTAATACCATGTTCCCTCTAAGGAGAAGCAGACAGAAAACACACACACCTCCCAAATATAATAAAGCTATTGAAATTTCTAAGGTAACTCTTCCAAAACTTTGGAAAAAAAATAGATCAGTTTTTGCCTTCAGTGGTAAAATAATGGGCCAGTTTAATAACAAATGATAAAAAAATGCCACATACTCTTTAAATTCAAAATAGATTCCCTTTTAGGACTAAAACCATATAAGCTCTTCCTCCTTAAGAAATCTGTAACCTTCCAAACACAGCACAATGTCTAGGTAGCATGTGAGTAAATGCACCAGAAATGCCAGATAGGCTAAAGTAGTATAGATTTGCACTTAGTTTAACCATATGCGAAAAGAGTACTCTTAGTTTTGTCATCTGCAGACCAAGTAACTTAATAAAACTGGAAATATGGGTGTTCTTTAGCTGGATGGAGAAATCAAATCTTTGTCACACAGCATTATAATGTAACCAAATGATTATAAATCACCATTTACTGCTTTCCTCCTCTGGAAAGTCTGATTAGCATTCTCTGTAAACAATTGCAAGTCTCAAGCTACAAGACATAAACCAAAGTGCAGTTCCAACTCACAGCACACTGTGCTGTTGATCTAAGTGATACAGCTATAGTTTAAACATAATATTGCTCAGGCAAAGGGATAAATACCTTGCATACAGATCAAATGGAATAAAAGTCTGAATTGCATGAGACTGGATGTGGCACTTAGTGCCATGGTCTAGTAACCATGGTAGGGTTGGACTCAATGATCTTTGAGGTCTCTTCCAACCAGGTTGATTCTATGATTCTATGATCTTAAAATTACCATGGTAAGCATTTATTCTCTTAGTGAAACTCAGGCTGAATGAACAATGCCCCTCACACCACCTGATTTTAAAAAAATGCTAAAGATTATTCTGATGTTCAACACGGATATTTTACATTGCTTCACATTAAGACCTTCCAATAATTATAAATTCAATTTCTGGCTGCTTTTTTATGCTATTTTTCATATTCTGTCATCCACAAGAAGGAAAAACAGTTTGAACTAATTCCTCCAAAAGACTTTTCATAATTTTATATATAAAAATCTTAGCTAGTTTTAAATAAAATAAACTGTCAAAACAACTGTATAACACCAGAACCTCAGGCTCACAAGATACAATGCTGATTAATGGCAAAACCATTTGCAGAGTAATCACACAAGTAGAAAAGTTGGGGAGGGACAACAGTGTGAATGAGAGAGTACAGAAAACTTGTTTTTTACTAACATTTATGAAAAGCAAAGATCACACAATTTCTATGCATATCTACCATTGTAGTGAGATTCACAAAGCAGTAAGTAAAATCACATTGCTCCCAGAATATATAGATGGGCAGTTCTTAGTCAAGGCATGGGCAGAAGAAAAGGACATGAATCAAGCATATGACAACATTCTAGCACTGCCAATTCAATCTCCTGCTTTTCTCTCACTGGTCC
>NW_008657695.1:9323-21417 GCF_000695815.1 Acanthisitta chloris | reverse complement strand
CCTACCACTATGGCCAAATTTTTTCCATTCTTCTCCAAGTAATGATGCTGTATGCCACAGCTCAGAGCACTTCCTTTCATTTGGCTTCACATTTAACTAGCTTGTACTTCCAGTACAAGGGCTAGAAATTAATATAACACATCCCTGAAAACAAATACCTGAAAGAAGAGGACAACAAGAGCAGTAGCAAATGTTGCAACATTAATTCCTCCCATTCTTTGTGTCTGTGAGAGACAAACTCTGGAATCAGATACCTCTTCTTTTAAATTTTTTTTTCTCTTGGTGCTTAGGACAAGAATCAAGGTGAATAACAGAAAAACTTTTTTAGCACAGAAAACAGAATGCACTCAGGTGCCAAAAATATACAGGTACAAAAATCTCCAGAGATATTAAAGGGCTGATATTCACAGATAAATCAGCTGAGCATCTTTCAAAAGATGAAGCCACATGAGTGCCACAGCACCACTAATAAGCTGCTGTATCCAGCAAACAAACACCAAAAATCTATATGCAATTTAGCTGGCAGCAAAATTTCAAGCAGAACAGACTAAAAGGTAAGATCTGTCACTTGAACTTCTGACCTGTGTTATCTGCAAAAGAATGATCTGCACAACAGGCAGTTTATTGGTTCTGTAGGGTTAGTTCTATGTAAAAAAAATGGAAATCAGAGATAAGGGGGGGAAAATTGCTACTATACATTGTTGAAATGTAGTACCATATAAAAATGTAATTGATTTTTTTATTATATTATTTGCTTTTATGCTGAAAAAATGTCTGCAGGATGTTCTGAAACATATAAAGTTCAAGATTATCAAATATGCACATCAAATCTAAATTACTAGTAGTAGCACCTTTAAATATCAAGAGCATACTTTGCAAACAACGAGCTAGGAAAAAAATTAGCCTGATTTGTTTCTGAAGGGGGGAAAAAAAAAAATCAAGACCTGTTTTTTGCATGTGTTAAACCACGATATAATAGTGGTATAATTTAATCCATGCATCTCATTCTAGGACATTTGTCACGACATTACAGGACAGTAAATTTTGGTTTCCCATATCCACATGCAAAAGCAAAATGTCCACCAAGCCCATGTAAATTCTGTCCTGCTCTATCTTATTACTAAGTGAACTATCATGATAAATTTCAGCACAGTGCAAGTTACACACACAGAACAAATAAGCAAATTGCAAGGTTTTCAGATTAGTTCAATCTCCATATGATAAAAATAGTAATAAAGTACTTACTAACATATATCTAGAAAATCAAACATTTCAGTATGGTAAAGGTCTTAATGTGTGCCAGAGCCTTCAAAATTGCATAACAAGAAGATATAATACATAAAGCAAGGAAACAATTGTTTTCTATCATAATGAGTCTATAAGGTACTCAGACATTCAGGATTTCATCCATAAATTCAGCTCACCAGCAGGAAAGAGTCAAACAGGTTAAAAGAGTCAAACAGGTTAAAAGAATTTCAAGAGACTTGGGGCATTTTAGAAGTACTCCATAGTAGCTTGACAGAAAAAGTTACCACAGAATATATATTGAGGTTATTTAGAAGTAACCCATTGATCATGGTGAGCATTGTTGTGTGGCAAACCAAAAAGGAAAGCAGTTTATAAGTACAAAGATGACAGGAATGGTAAACAGTTTGTCCAGTTCCACACCAGTAGTATCAGAGAAGGTAACAGCATAATGAAAACCAGGTCTAAACAATATATCCATCAGGACAGCATTTAGGCTGTCATCCTACTAGGGACAGCTCTAAGACCTTGGGAAAATACCTTGATGAAAAATAAAAATCTTACTATAAAAAAATCCACAATATTTACATTTGGAAATCTCTGCAGTCTACATAATCTAATGTTGTATTACTAGCATTTCAGATTGCCTTCACAGAAGGCTCACCGTGAAAAGAAAATACTTACAAGAAGCCAAATACAATGCATTATGCTATTAATAAATGCATATGCTCTTAGACAATAATTCAATGAAAAGCAGATTAAACCTTGGCACCACAAATGTCAATGTCATCGAAAAGATTACTAAATTATTGCAGGAAAACTTAAAAGTGCATTCCCATGGGGTAAAGGTTAATAAAGCACAAATAATAAGAATCTACAGCATCCAAAACATTTTAAAAAAGCAGCTGGCTCAACTAAGTGACAACTGCAGGATAAATAGCTACAGGCTTTTAAAGAAAGGCAATATGGTAGAGAAGTAATAATTATCTCTATGGAAGAATGATTCATATATTATTACCACCACAGCACTTCATCCCAGCTTCCATTAGAGTTCAATCAGCACCAGTTGCAAGGAAGAAAAAATAAATACACATATTGGAACTATAAAATAGCTTCTAACTATAGACTATGTACCACCACCTATTTATTTGCCTAAGTGCCTTTAAATTTGAAGCTTGTAATATGTAATATGAGCAAAAGGGAAAAGGTCTTATGAAGAACTCGTGGACAATATCATCAGCACAATGCCAATAAAAAATACACAAATGCCTTTGTTCTATTCAAGGTTTTCAATAATCAGATTCTTTCTCAAGAATCACTTATCAATACATATGTAAAAAGATTGAGAACTATTTCTATATTAGGAGGGAGAAAGGAGAAAAAAGAACTATATAGACACTAATGCTTCAGCACTGAGGTACTTCCCAGAAACAACAAAATGCATAGGAACAAACAACAAGGCTTCCATTCAAAGCTTTCTTGAAATATAAAAGAGCAAAGATACAAATAATTTGTTTCTAAAGTGGTTATTATATATTCTCATAACTTTAAAATGCCTGCCTGCAAGCATGGCTCCAGCTTTCTGCTTCTGGAAGCCAAGCAAGTCCATAGCACGCTCTAGCAACCTGAAACTACAAGAGCAAAAGACACAAGTTTCTTATGGAAACAGTGACCAAGTTAACTGTCATCATGCAAGAAGTACAACTTTAATCACGTTTTATAGGTACAAGATCCATTCAGTAAAAAATCCAAGGAGCAACACGTAAAATGGCAAAAGATCAAGAAAGGATAGCCAAGAAACACAAATCTGATCCCAGGATACCTGTGCTACAATTGTACAGTTCAATGCCTGGTGAGTGCAGTTAATGCATAAAAAGACCCACCTCGGGCTGGCTGATCTTGATTTTCCTTTATTCACAGTCCAAATAGATGAAGCAAACTTAAAGGAATGGGAACAACAAGCTGGTAGACCCATAGGTCTGCTATGACATGCTGCCTATTAAATATAGAACACCAAAGATCTACTGCTGACAATTCAATCACTGATGACAACATCTGAGAAAAATGCCACTTGTGCATTAGGGAGAATGCTCTAACACACACTGTAAAAACAGCTCTCACCACATAGCCTCGATGGAAAACAAGCACAGAATTTGCCCCTGATACACTACCAGGGCTGTATTACCCCCTGGTTCCCTCTATGGAACTCGTTTTTTCTCTTTTGTTCAGATTTGCCCTTTCCAATGAGCAGCAGATGGCTCTCTAGCCTGAGGAGCAGTTACAGTGGGGAGGTCTGCAGAACCCTTCCTAAAGAAGAGCAAAGCAACACCAAGTGCCCAGAGCTACATACACACCTTCACTTGACTGCATATAGTGCAACTTCAGAATTACTATCCTTGATAATGTCAGTCCATGCTGCTGCCAAAGCACCACTATTTTTTTGCAAAATTCTGAGCTATCCAGGTCACAGTAACCCACAAACCCTTAATGCTGCATTTCAGATTACTGTGTTTTTATTACTAAGTCATGAAGCATTTTTTTGCACTATGGTAGCAACAGTTCAGAGAAAGTTAAGACAACTAATTAGGTAATAAAGGCAAATTTTCATCATGTGTGGCAAATACTTGCCTTCTAAATAATACAAAAGCATAAACATGTTAATTTTCAAATTTTCAATTGCAAAAATCAGTGAAAATTAGCTCAATTTGGGGTGAAAAAAACCCAACAGTAATTTGCACAATCCCTTAAGAATACTTAATCCTGAGTTAGATTTCCCATACATGCATTTTCTTCAGTACAAAAGCCACTACAGCTACAGAATTTTACCTGAGTGTGACCAGTGAAGCACTGGGAAGTTTGCCACTGGCTTTTTAATCAATACCACACCACCCAATAGTTCATACAATCCACACAGCCTTAATCTATTCGAAGCTTCCAAGCAAATCTGTTAAGTATAGAGAAAGGAATTAAACTTTTGTCAGAAAACTTAATCTCTGAAAGGGCGAAAAAGTATCTTTAAACAGTTTTGTAGGTAAATAAGAAACCAATTTTACAGATATTTCATACACATCTCATGTTTTGGTTTCTCAATCAGCACCCTTGGTTGTAGCTTAGTTTTTCAATAATAACACAGCTAACTAGTTGGAAAGTGTTACCTGTCTGGATTAGGAACTGACATCCTTGTTGTGGCTGCACTGAATGCAGATGTCTGTATGCATGTGCAACGTGTGGGGAGTCAGCAGAGCATGGTCAAGGCAGAGGTTTCATTATCTGCAGTGCATGTTGAGAAACACATTCATTTCATGTGTTCGCTTTTACAGGTGAAAATATAACGGGGAGAAACCACTCCTGATCCCAGACCACTCACACAGGAATAAACACACAGATGTAGGATGCTGGTGTTAGAATAAGCACAGGGAATGAATTCTCTCCCTCAGAACAAAAAAATCAACTCTATGGACAGCTCACTCCTCTCTCTCTGAATCAGAGCTGCTGTATCACTCATACTCCAGCCCTAGGGAATAAAGCAAGAGCTTTAGTCAGGAATCAGTGAAGACTGTCAAAGTAAACAAGATACCAAATTTTTCACTGGTCCATGAAATAAAATAGTGCTATAAAAATGTATATATAGACAAGAGGCTCAGCAATCTAAGAACACTCTTTGCTGTTACATTTTTCCTATGGAAGCAGCAAAGGCAGCACATAATCTTTAAACAAACTTGTGTCACTTTTCTGACACAAAAGAACACAATTTTTATGATGTCCTATACAACTACATGTTGAGAGCTGATGTTGGGCTCACAGAGAACTGCATCATGTCTCATCTAGAAGCAATATACCAGAGCTCTGTGCATGTGCAACCTGTACAGTCTACATTTTTGTTGTGAAAGACTTTAGAAAGATTACAGATCCAGCGTGTGTTTTAATGTATAGATGTGTATATAAAACACACACACACACATACACACAGATTCTTTGCTGCTATTCTACCAAAGAGATGTCTAACATGCTTTTTAAACAGGTCACTTACTTATGGCCTTTCTGTCAGCAGTAGGTGTCATCTCTCAGCTATAAAATGAGGGTATGGTTTACCTCACCTAACTTTACACTACACTCAATCAGTGGTTTTACACTCACATTTTTTTTAAAAGCCCAAACTTTTAAACCATTACATTTCCAGAGGCAAATTTATTGCATTCAAAAACAGACTGCTGAAACAGCTGGGATGAATGACCCTCAGGAGACACCATTTCTCTAGAACAGCTCTATGAGCTACTGTAACTAGCTCAAACTTCATTACTTGTTCTTAGAAGTCTGAAGATTGGCGAAAGAAAAATCTAGCCCCTGTTTGTATGTTTACCCATCCCAGGAACTGTATTGAAAAGAAAGTTCCACTTACTGCTGGGATCCATTCAGCCCATGCTAGTCTGCTCCACACAGGTACAACCTCATCTCCTTCTCATGCAGATGACAAATGCTAATCTATTTCAAACCTGAACATAATCTCAAAATCTTATAAATGCAAAGAAAATATCAGTAAAATTAGGCAGTGATTTTTATTTAGGTTCACTACATTTATTCTTTATGTTTCACTCAGAGCTATATATTCATAAACATGCTCATAGGAGCAATGCAAAGTCAAAGCAACCACTTAACTTGACTACAAGAGGCCTCTGGTGGCAGTTTTGAAGTACAGCTTCTCATAGCTCTAGGGCATGTGCATTTGGATGACATAATTTTCTATACAGAAAAAGCTACAGAAAGTGGACTAAGCAGCTGTATTTGCAGTGAAAATGTTGACACATTACTGCTCATCTCCAAAGCACTAACAATTTCAGCCCATCCTTCTTTTTGCCTACACCAGAGTCGTCAAATTAGTCTTAAAGTCGCACATATTTCCAATTGAGACTAAAATAATGATCTTTACTGATCACAAAGGACACCACACCCAGCTGTAAAACTGGGTCTGTTTTTCCATCAAAACCCAAAGTCCTGCTCTCCAGTACTACAGAGATTCCCATCAGCCAAGGACCATTCATCCCAGCACCAGCAGAAAAGCAGGAAGGTTGCAGCTTATCCCATGCACTGTCCTTTTGCACAGCATCCAACAGGACAAAAAGACAATGGACATAATTCACACTCATATGTAAGACAAGAGAAAACAAAAAGTTGCCCTGATGTTTATGGAGGTTGACACAAGTAACAGTCAGAGGCAAAGGGCAGCTTGTAACAGCTGATAATATGCTGATTGGTTGGACTAGAGTAAAAGCAATTCCATTATCATTTAAGAGCCCACAAAGAGAACATAAGCAGATCAATGGATAGTTGAGGACTTCCTCTGGCAGAGCCAATTTTTCTACTGCTGTTTTGGTCCTTTACACTGGCATCTCAGGAAGGGAATTACAAGTCCCATCACCCAAACTGACCCTGTAAGCCACTGTCAACTGCAACAGCTGCAGCAAGCAGTTCCTCTTGGGATAAGGCTACAGCAACCAGCCAGAACTGTAGTTTCCATCCTTCTGTTTATGTTGGCAATTACCTTAAAAGCTGTCCAGGATGCAAATTAAGTTAAAAAGTTTCAGTGTTGCATAATGCACCCAACTAATGCACAAATGCAAACCACTAATTATTTTCAGCTGAGCAAACCAGTCAAGACCTACAGAAAAATTGAACTGAACATTTCTCACATCAGATGGCCTGCCTGCAGCCAAACTAACACGAGAGCAATGCTAAAAGCATTTACTATTTGTTTTTTATTATAACAAATAGCTGAACTACCTAGCCAACATACAGTACACTTTTCTTGAAACAACTTTCTTAATTCTTAACACTACAGTCATTAACAGATTTAAAACAACAGATCCATCAGTTTCATCTTTTAGACGGATGGAACACCTCTCCTATGAGGAAAGGCTAAGAGAATTGGGATCATTCAGGCCTGGAGAAGAGAAGATTTCAGGGTGACCTCATTGTGGCCTTCTAGTACTTGAAGGGAGCCTACAAGCAAGACAGAGAGAGACTATTTACGAGGGCATGTAGTGACAGGACAAGGAGGAATGACTTCAAACTGAGAGTAGGGTTACATTAGGTATTAGGAAAAAAATTCTTTACTGTAACAGGTTGTCCAGAGAAGCTGTGGGTAGCCCACACCTGGAAGTGTTCAAGGCCAGATTGGGTGGGGCTCTGAGCAACCTAGTCCAGCAATTTTCAAGCAGCAGTCTGGTTAAATACTGCCCCCTGCTTCAATGCAAAGGACTTATATTCAGACATTATTTAGAGCCCTGAAACATAATTCTCCTTCAATACTAAAGCACATGTTTGGTTCATGTAATGTGCATTTACATTGCATATATGATACAGAGCAAAAAATACAGAACAATATCTAAAATACAAATTAAAAAACTTTAGGTCTTTGAAAAATCTTAGCGTTTTTGTGGTTTTAAATTAACAAGCATTATTTCCTTACCTTGCAAACAGTTTCTGTATCCCAGGGTAAGATTGTCCTCAGATCAATAACTTCACAAGACACACCAAGCTTTTCTTGAGCCATTGATGCCACCTCTTTGATTACATGCACCTGAAAAAGCAATGTATTATCACCACATAAACATGTAATTTCTGTTTACCTTGTTCTAAACTACACATACTGAACACAAGCAATGATTTAACATATCATCTGCATGCTGAGCAGAGACCTTTCTATTCAGTAATAACCATTTACTACTCAGTTCATTCTTCTTACTTACTGCTTACATTATTCCTAGTACTTTATCACCACTCCAAAAACTAGTTTCACTGAAGAATCACTAAGAACAAAACTTGCTTTCTAGATAATTATCTTTTAGTGAACAGTATGGCTATTTTATACTTGTAGTCAGTATGAATAAGTTTTAGAAGATTTTTATTAGGACTGTAACTAAGCTAAGACCCAAATGTATCAAAGTAATGTATTTTGATGAGCACTCACTGGCAACCCTGCAAGAAGCATTACATACATTCAAAAGTACTGCACTGTCTTTGATCTTAGCCAAAAAGTCAAGAAGTTCTCTTACTAGTCCTAGCAACTACACTTACTATAACTTCTTGAAAGTGCAGTCAATTACTAAGTGATCACCTCCAAAGCCTTATCTTATGTACAGTTAGGAGAGAAAGCAAGTAACACATAAAAAGTTATGTGTAAATGCCCAGTCCTGAACCCCACAATCAAAGCACATGGGTGCTAGAATGGCAATATAATCATTCACTGGTCTTCCAATACACAGCTTTATACCAACATTACAAATGTTGCATTATCTGATCATTATAATTAAGATTTTACTTAAACAAAAAAGTCTTCCCCTCTAGCAAGAGGCTATTACTGAACTGGAACAAAGATTATTCACTATCCACCACTCAAGGAATCTATTTAATAGCATATATAACTGTGTCACAGTAGATGTAAAACAATCCACATCTATTACCATACTTCTCATATGATATATTATGATAAGAACAGAAAATAAAGAAATACTACATACAGTCAAAACTCTATCTTGACATTATGTTATACAGCACTTTTAAGCAAAACATATTGCAAGCATTGGCTTCCCTAACACAAACATAAGCAAACAAATGCTCCAACACAGAAAATAACAACTGCTTTGACAACAACTCAGATTATCCTCCAAGAGTATCTCAGCAAGAAGTATTTGCTCATGAGATAAGTGTAAAAAAGAATTTCTTGATATGATGTTGTCAATAAAGTCTTGTGCTCTCCTTATTGTTAGAATGTTTCATAACACAGATTTGGACTGTGCCAGGTGACCTCCATTGAGTAACCTCTAGGCATAGGCAAGGGGTTGGAAGTCAAGGACCATTCCCAAGAAACAATTTGTATGAGATTATCTTGATCTCAAAGGCAGCAGAATTTAGCAACATGGACATTGGTCAGACAGCATCAGTTGCCTGAGGGTCAGAGAGCAGCACTAAATTCTACACAGAAAAAAAAATCTATGCTGAAACAAGATGATTATGGATTTAAACACACATCTACATCATGCAAATATGAATAGCTAAATGTCAAGGGACTATTTTAAAAGGTATATCAATAGAAGTAATCATAAAATGAAAATATAGCTTGCAGTGGTTTTGTTTAAAATTTCTAATACATCTGTGGCTGTAACGTTAGAGAATTTTCAACATGGCACACAGGATGGACGTTTTTGCCATTTCTCTGATGTAAAAGTGAAAATGTTTACCTAATTCACAGGGGATAAAGATTCATTATTGACCATAAAAGACTAAGCACTACTGTAGAGGAACTAAAAGCCTTTGCAGTCCTCCATTAGCACCACCCAGGAAAGACAGGATGAGGCAACATGACAGGAGCAGCAGCTGCCAAGCAACTACCTTATGTCCAAATCCATACAAGAAGTTACCAGTGAGTACATGCACCAATCTGCCTACTGACAGTAAATTCTGGATTGGTAGAACAATTAGTAATCAAATTCCAAGTTTATGTACACAGCCTGCAGGCACCCCCAGCACAAACTCATCTGCAGAACCCTGGCCCAGCCAGAGCAGACTGGATTTACTGTGTGTGTCTGAAGCATCTGTCCCCACGCTGTATTACACAGCCACACCCATGCTTGGGTCAGCTCCTAAATCTGGATTAGGGCTGCACATCTGTTCTATTAGTATTCACATCAAAAAGAATGTCTGTCTTAACTTCTTCCAAGCACCGAAGCACACAGCTTTTTTGAAGGATCTTATTCCAAGTCCTCTCTGCACTACTGCCTACCGGGTAAATTCAGAATACTATTAAATCTGCATAGCCAGTTTTCAAGCCATTACTTTATCAGTTATCTCCTGGATAAAAACAAGTACAAGTAAAGATATTGAAGAAGTCCATAATTTAATACCAGTGCAAAGTATCAGAAACTAGTAATAACCATAGGTATAAAGGAGATCAAGTAGCCTGAGGACAAGGAAGCTACCAAAGAAAAGCAGTGAAGATTAGAAATGTCAAACAAAAACAAACAAACCACAAAACCCTCAAACAACAAGAGCAAAAAGGCACAACCCCAAAGATCAATTCAATACTCTTGTGATGATAGTTGTAACACTCTCTCCTCTAAAAGCTTCTCAGATACAACAAGGCCAGGAAAACAGCAATTTCTGGTAATTCCAAACTAGACTCAAATTTCTTTTCTATAATGCTGGAAAATGAAGACGTATTCTCTTACCAGATTTTCCAACATTTGCACATTTTAATGTGCAAATGTGGGTGTGTGTCATGTTCCTGAACAGCTTTGAAATATAACTGTTAGGATCTAAACTATATCAATACCTATTTGTATTAAACATTCCGTGGATTTTTAACACTCTGCATACAGGGAACCCCAGACTACACTTCCTTAAATCACATAGTAAAAATATATACTTTTCTTTCAGCACACTATTTTGAACTTTCCTTTCTCACTGCCTTCATCAGAGTCACATCTCACTGCCCTATTCTTAAATCTATCACTTTCCAAATTGTAGATAAACCATTAACCTGCTGCACAGGTACCTCTTGCACATTTCCAGAGTCAGCCTCCATCAAAAATGGGTAAAACTTACACAATAAAAAGCAAGGCCCACATGAAAGCAAGCACTAACAATCATTTATACAAGTGCATAGTGATAGAAGATGCATGTAGTTATTTGTCTGGCACTTGAGTTTGAATGCAACGCTATTCAAATATTACCTGACCCTCAGCCTAGGCTGTGCTGGGTGACAAAGAGCTTGGAAGAACATTACTGACCTGAGTGCCCCAAGCAACCATTGTCACATCGTTGCCCGTCTGCAGCACCTCAGCTTGAGACAGTGGAATGGTGTAAGGCTCTACTGGAACTTGTTCCACTGAATAAATAGAATACAGGGAAAAATAAGCATTAGGTTTCTTTACTAATCAATAGCATCCCATAAAAAACATACATGAAGAATTTTCTTCAGTGTTAATACTACATAAAAAATAGATCAAAATAACATTGAGTATTAGCATTCATTGCAAAGGTTTAGCTGTAACTCAAATTATTTTAAAACACATTCAGGGTAGAATTTATGATACACACCACAGCACTAAGATGAATACATACACATACAAATGATACTATTAAGTCATGCTGTACACCAAGTCAAAATATCAGCATCAGAGTTGAAGATGGACACTGCTACAATCAATTAAAAAATCTCAAGTAACCACTGCAGTTAATTCTAACAATCATCAAGAGAGTCTTGAAATTATACTTTAATACTCAGGCAAGAAGAAACAGCTGTCCCAGCACCTTCCTGATATCTGCCAAGAATGATGCTCCACAGTTTTACGACTAAATTGAGACAAAAAAATTTCAGAACCTACACAGAAATTGTCAGCAAGAACATCTGGTTATGGCAGTTTTAAATTAGTCTAAATGTTTTTGCTTTAAAAAAAAAGTTACTTATTCATAAAAATACATCACAATTAGAGAGAAGAGGCAAAAATTAGGCATCTTGTCTTCTCTAAAATGTTTAAGGTGGTTGCACTCAACTTAAGACCCATTTACTAGTTTTTAGATGGAAAAATATTCAGTCAGTTGTGCTAGTTTTGAATCAATGCTCCAATGCACTATATGCTGACTGGTTTAATGACTAAAACTGTGATAAAAGGCATTCGTATACCATATTTTAAAAGTACTATTGATTTGATCTAATGGCGAACTTGTCTATGCACCAGCAAGTCAAACAATACTTCTTAAAATAAATTCTAGGGATAAGTGGAAAAAATAAATCTTACTCTTCCTAAATACACAAAATCCATTTATAAAGAAAGCATTCTATTTTTTTTTT
>NW_008657695.1:7609-9284 GCF_000695815.1 Acanthisitta chloris | reverse complement strand
AACAAAATTGCTTCTTGAAGTTATGATAAAGAATCCTACTGGGCAACACCAGAAGTAGAAATTAAGTGGTTTGCACTTTTCCTTCATTGTTATGATGATCAATACAGATCTAATGCAAGCAGAACAACCTAGGTTTCTTCCGGGCTTACAAGTTACAAACATAACTTCAATAAATGAAGAAGCAAATACTTGTTTTTTAATTACAGCAGATGATTTTTTTTCTTGCCAGTAATCATATTTCAATATCACACATTGCACAGAACCACAGAATAGCTGAGGTAGGAAGTGACCTCTGGAGATCACGTAGTCCAAGCCCCTGCTGAGAGCAGGGTCACCTAGAGCTAGTCATTCAGGGCTATGTCCACTCAGGTTTTGAGTAATTCCATAGTCAGAGACTCCTCATCCTCTCTGGGCAACCTGTTCCTGTGTTTGATCACTCTCACAGCAAAAATGTTTGTGCCTGTTGCTTACGTTAGAGATATCTCAGTTCACCTGAACAGGCACAGAAGAGACATACATATTAACTAAATCATTCTTCCTGAAAACACAACAGGAAATTCTTTTTTTGGCATAATTCAACAACATATGTCCACTCGATCAAAGAAAAAAAAAATTAAATGTATTTTAAATACAAGGTGCTTTGAAGCATAGCACTAACTCAGATCTCTTTGCAAGCAATTTTTAATGTATTAAAATATCAGTGCCTTCCTGTAATCATTTCTTTGAATGACAAGTGGCTAAAGGAATATAGGGCTGGGGAAGTGTTGTGGTTTAACCCCAGCCAGCAACCAAGCTCCACACAGCCACTAGGTCACTCCAGCACCAGTGGGATGGGGAAGAGAAACAGAAAGGTAAAAGCTAGAAACCTCATGGGTTGAGATAAAGACAGTTTAATAGGGAAAGCAAAAGCTGCACATACAAGCAAAGCAAAACAAGGAATTCAATCACTGCTTCCCATGGGCAGGAGGTGTTCAGCATCTCCAGGAGAGCAGGGACCATCACGTGCAACAGTTACTTGGGAAGACAAAGGTCATCACTCCAGATGTCCCCCCTTCCTCCCCCCTTCCCACCACTTCATATACTGAGCATGATGTCATATGGTATGGAATATCCCTTTGGTCAGTTTGGGTCACCTGTCCCAGATGTGTCTCCTCCCAGTCTCCCACGCACCCCCAACTTTCAGGCCAGTGTAGCAGTACGAAAAACAGCAACGGACTTGACACTGTGCAAGCTCTGCTCAGCAATAAGACAAACATCTCTACTGTACCAACCCTGTGTTCAAGTACAAATCCAAAACATAGTCTAATACTAGCCACTGTGAAGAAAGTTAGCTCTGCCCCAGTCAAAACCAGCACAGGAAAGAAAGAGAAGAAAGGCACATCCAGCCCTTGCTCACTGCACATTAGTGGTGGACAGCAAAGCAGACCAGGCTTCTATGGGTTTTGCACACTGTAAAACCCTCAATCAAAAGAAGAAGATCCTGAAAGATAATGAAACCCACAACTGTACTAACTGGCATTGCATAACTGTCTCTGTCATGAGATGGTCATCTACATGACACCTGGAAACAAAGAAACTTAAAAGATGCTGTAGGACCTTTGCGTGGAAACCCAGGGAACTGACATGAGTGAGAAGGTTTTGAAGTGAGTGGGATGCACCAGAGGAAGAACTGGAA
>NW_008657695.1:2817-7590 GCF_000695815.1 Acanthisitta chloris | reverse complement strand
CCCTAATGGTTTCATCCACTTAGGGAAATTAAATGTAACATAAAATTACACAAATTAAGTAATTTCTTATTAGAACTAAACCATTCTGCAACAACATGTCCATTAGATGAGCTCATCTATAATTCCTTACAATTTTAAATGCAAAATTCAGCTTGTCAAAAATTTATAGAGATGTCCAGATTTGGCAGGATTTTATTTAAATGCCTTTGCAAAAACTCTTCCCCTCACTAATAATGATGAAAAGTAGCATATGAAATTATTCCATGCATATTCTTCCACAATAACTAACTAAATCAGGATAACAAAGCTTATATACAAAGCATCCCATTCATCTATCACTGAAGAAATAAATATTTTAAATCAAATATTTCAAATACAGCCTTCAAATACAGCAATTAACAAAAACTTGTAATTATCAGCAAAAAAAAAGGGTCATCACAAGTTAATTTTAAGAGGCTACAACATCTGTTGCTTTTTCTAAAGGAGCAGTCTGCACAGCAGAAAGAAAACACATGTTTTCTCATTTTACCTGTCTTGTCTCTATAACAACCACTGATGCAAGTCGTATTTATTTCTACACCACCAATGTCATATATAGTACAATTAAATGAAACTGAAAAGGTCAAAAAACATCAGAGGAGGTTCTCCACAAGATGTCTAAACCTGATAATGTCAAGGTGACTCATCTTCTCCTTTGATTCATAACCATTATGTGCCCTTGACACTGCACAGGCTGTTAACTACGTTTTATAAATCAAAGCCTCCTTTTTCTTATTAATTCAGATATTTTCTTAGTAGCTCTGGACGTCACCACGGCACTTGCAATAACATTGTAATCTCATAAATTCAGCAACAACAGAATTATGCATACCTGCATATTTAACTCTGGATTTTTACCCAGAAAAGCTTACATTTCTTTGCTGCTTTCTAATTTTATTGAAGGAAAATTAGCATACACAAAACTTCTGATGAACACTTGCAAGGTTATGTGGAAGATGATAGCATCTGCTCCTTCAGGGTGTCTGGACGAAGTGCAAAGTGGATAATAGGAAGAGGAAGAAGATGCAAGGAAGAGGTAAGGACACGATGCTAACCATCAAACGATGAGGGAAGCAGTTACAAGAACCAAACCTGCTCAGTCCCACTTATTGATAAGAGCATGAGAATATGGGAATGTTTCTCCGATGGAGATTATCTGACGGAGGACTTTGTCAAATGGGATTATAAAGAAAAAAGAGAAGCTATAAACAAAATAGAGACACAAACCTGAAGACAAACATAACAGTCAAAAAATACACCTGGTCAGGAACACCCAGTGAGAGGCTGTCAAGAAACGATGGGCACACCAGGAATTTGCAACTGGTAAGCATGCAAAGCTGAGGGTCCAGGTGTTGGAGCAGGATGTATGGAACTACACCAGTTGATGAGGGAACATGAAGGTGAAGGAGGATGACAAGTTGTAAACAGGGGAAGAAGCAGAAAGGGTTATAGAAGGGGCCAGTTGCATACAAATTGGGGCTGGTCAGCATGTTTGCCTGACTGAGCCCTGTGCCCCATCATGGTCCTCAGTCCTAGCTTCTTCGGAAATCCTGTGCAGTGCAAGGGCTGTGTGCTGTAAGGACAAAGTACCAGCTGCTG
The DNA here is from genome assembly GCF_000695815.1 of Acanthisitta chloris. NCBI lineage: Eukaryota > Metazoa > Chordata > Aves > Passeriformes > Acanthisittidae > Acanthisitta > Acanthisitta chloris. The sequence continues at coordinate 5,952 of NW_008657695.1, read as the reverse complement.
ATGAGAAGACACTGGACTAGAAACTGAAGACAAATCAGGGTGCAGACCCCAGTGGCATCTTGGTCTGTATCAAGCCAGCAGAACTGGGGAAGTGATTGGCCCCCTGTCCTTGGCACTGGTGGGGCTACACCTCGAGTACTGTGTTCAGTTCAGGCCCCTCACTTTAAAAATAAGATGCTGGAGCATGTCCAGAGAAGGGCAACAAGGCTCATGAGAGGTCTAGAAAAAATGTCTTATGAGGAACAGCTGAGCGAGCTGGGTTTGTTTAGTCTTAACTTAGCTTAAACTAAACTAAGTTTGTTTAGTTAGCCTAGAGGAGGCTCAGGGGGGAACTCATCATTCTCTACAACTACCTGAAAGGGGGTTGTAAAGAGGTGGGGGATGGTCTGTTCTGCAATGCCTGCAGTGAGAGGACTAGAGTAAATGCCCTTCAACTGAGACAGGGGAGATTCAGGTTAGATATTAGGAAAAGGTTTTCACTGTTAGGCTTGTCAGGCACTGGAATAGGTTGCCCAGGGAGGTGGTAGAGTCACTGTCCCTGGAGGTGTTTAAGAGGTATCTGAATTGGCACTTGGCCATATGGTTTAGTAGTGCTAAGAGGATGGTTGGACTGCATGATGTTATAGGTCTCTTCCAACCTTGATGATTCTATGAAAACATTTCCAAAACGTTCTTGCAAAGTTGCTCTTTGCTTTGGAATTTGCTTTTCCTTCTCAGTTCTTCACAGTGTGAATGTGATAAACTCAAGGTGATGCGACTTTGATAACCAATTGGGATCCACAGCAATGACTAAGGTGAAGACAGACATAAGGCCTAATTTTACACTTGTATCTTGTGTGGGCAAAGGCATGTTTGGATAGCAAACATTCATATAGGAATTAATGTTCGTTGAATAACATGGTTAGTTTTACCTCATGTCTGAATAAACATACAACATATTTGAATAGGCAAATCTGTGTTCATTTGGGAGGAGATCCAGCTAAACTCCTTATTCTAAAAAAACTGCAAGCAATCACAATTTCTATGTGATAGTAACACTGAAATGTTTTATGCTACAGCTCTGATTTACCTTGAAGACCAGACATATTTCAAAACACTTTTGAAGATTCTTCTTTTCATACAATGTCTTTACTGTTATGAAAAAAGCTATACTAGAATGTTGTAAAATCTGCCCTGTCATCAGCAAGGAAAATAAAACTAACAAACAAACAAACAAACAGAACTTCCCAAACAAAAAAAAATTGACCACAAAACTTGAAAGCAATTAGTGGGCATATATAGTTTATAGAACAGTTTGAGTTGGAAGGGACCTTTAAAGGTCATTTAGTCCAGCTCCCCTGCAATGAACAGGGACACCTGCACTAAACCAGGTCACTCAGAGCCCCATCTAACCTGACCTGGAATGTTTCTAGGGATGGGGCATCTACCACTTCACTGGGAAACCTGTTTCAGTGTTTCACTGTTTCAGTTCCTTGGAGGTATACATCAGATACAAAATCACAGGGTTGGTTCTGCACAAGAGCTTCCATAAAGCAGCAATGAACTGACATCCTGCTTAACATTCTCAAGAAGCAACTTCAGGTTATACATCTTCAGCTGGATATATATTAACTTTCATTAGATTCCAACATCTAATTTCAACAGTGATAGCAACACTTGAGAGCAGAAGCAAAGGGCATAATTTTTTGGTGCTTGGGGTGTAGTGGGTGTATGATTTTTGTGATTTTTTGTTTGGTTTGGTTTGATTTGTTTGCTTGTTTGTTTTAAAGAAAGCATTATTAGCTTCAGCCCACATGAATAAGGACAGATAACCTGTGTCTTAAAGACTATCCCACCTACAGCCTATTTTCACACATATTAACAACTCTGAACAAGAGATCATGGACATATATTTAGAGCCCTCATAGGGAGAAAGAAAACTCCATTAGAAGAAAGTGATGAGGCTCAAAAGCCCACATCAATTTTACAGACAGAAAATCCTCCTCCCATTAATGTCTTTGACACTTTAATTTTTCAACGAAGTCCCTACACACCCACTGTAACATCAGTCATGAAGGTCTCTGAACAAACATGTCTATTCATATGAAGCTAGAACAAAAAGAATGTCCTGGTATGGGCAATATCATTTCATTATTCAATGCCTGAGCCATCATCATGGAAATAATGAGAATGATTTTTTGCCTGGCACAACGAGGTCCTAAATCTTAGGTGGGGTTTTATACATGCCATACTATTAATAACATGTCTTCCTCCTGAAAATGTATCAAAATGGAAGTTTCTGGCAGAAATCAGTAACTTAACCCACCTGCCTCTCCCCAGAATAAATAAATAAATAAACACGAGATAAATGAAACAACAGAGGACTTCTGATACCATTTTGTCTTCCTGTTTTGGAAAGCCTGCATGCTCTCAGCCTTGGGAAGACCTTGGAGTATTTTAAGATACTAATGGAAAGCGACAAGAAATACCGTTCAAGCTTACTGTGTAAGTGAATTTCTGAATCTGTATGAACTTCTTTCTGCTGCTAGAACCAACACACCCATATGGGATATTATAGAAATTTGCCCTACTTGTAAGACAAGACGGTTGCATTTTTAAAATCCTTCTTTCAACCATTTATCTTGCTCGTGTTTACCAGGCTTGTGTCTTATTGCAGCTGCCTTTGGATCAATCATAATGACCCTGGTCCATTTCTGAATTCACCAGGCCACTTTGTTTCTATGGTGAAATTACAATAAACTTTGACCATGGCTAGCAGCACAACAATGAATTCTAAGAGAGATCAATTTTATAGGAGAAACTCCCAGACACCTGTTATCTTCCACTTCAAGCTGACCCCACCTACAAAGGACAGCTAAACAGTTAGGATGCTGAACTAACAACACCAGAGGGAAATGTTTACACTGAAAATCAAGTTTCTATGGTGAAATTACAATAAACTTTGACCATGGCTAGCAGCACAACAATGAATTCTAAGAGAGATCAATTTTATAGGAGAAACTCCCAGACACCTGTTATCTTCCACTTCAAGCTGACCCCACCTACAAAGGACAGCTAAACAGTTAGGATGCTGAACTAACAACACCAGAGGGAAATGTTTACACTGAAAATCAAAGGAACATAAATTCCACATAA
>NW_008657695.1:0-2795 GCF_000695815.1 Acanthisitta chloris | reverse complement strand
TGCTTTACATTGTAGAAATAATAAAATCTCCATCTAAACAAAAGAAGTTGCCTCTTACAATCATCCCTGTCACATGTTGCACAAATATACTATATATTTCAGCCTACAAAACTAAATGTTCTTTGAAATTTTCAGACAAAAAAAGGTAGGTAATGTCTCTGAAAATCAGGCCACCAGAATAGTGAAGGAAATCAGTCTTTCAGCATCTACCAACAGCAGCAACACTGTGGTTGGTTACCGACCAGCACATAAATCACATCACCCACTATTTCAGCACATCTTTACTCAAGATTTTAATCACAAGGCTGATTTATGTTCACTAAATGATCCAGCAATTGCTTTACAAGCCATTTGCTCAAACACAAAATCCTCCCTATATTCTCAAAAGTTGTGTGATATTGATGTGCAGCCACTCATGCCAGTAGGAAAGTAAGTATTTTAGTAACTCTACAGTCTGTATTTGTGACTTGTAAACATAGGGTAGGGTGGAGGGGTAGAGGGGGTGAGAAATAAAGGGTTGTTTCAAAGACACTTTGTTTTCTTTGTGTAACAGCACTTGGACTCAAAGCTCATTTTCCAAACTAATCCCTCTAAATGAATGGACAGAGGTCTTTTTGCCACATCTTAGCAAGCTCTCAAAACACACTGAACTTAAGGAATGTGTGAACCCTTTGGGTACATCACACCCCACCAGACTAAAAATAGCTGTACTTTTACATTTACATTGCTAATGGGACTTCTGGGTCTTTTTTTGAAAATATAAAAGCAAACAAGCAGTTTCACAAGTAAATATCCTATTTGTTGCTGAGTTATACAGCTGTTTTCTTGGTAGCTTTGATGTCTGCTTTCTAAACCCTTCCCATGTTAGTCTTTGTTTCTCTTCTCTAGGAAGAGGATGAATTTACTAATAAAATGGATGCACTGATGGAGAAGTGCATGGAAAATATGAACGTTTAGTCCTTCACCCAACATCAGACCACAAAGAGTCAACTTATAAATTGGATTGACGGATCCAAGCACAGCTTGTATATAAAGCTATAACACATGGAAACACTGAAGTGACAGCTTGAGTTCTATTTTATCAGTTGCTTACCCCATTACTCTATCTCCACATGCAAAATGTGTCATCCATTTTCTGTTCTCAGCCCAGTTCCTCTAGTCCAAAGAAGTAACAAGCTAATTTTTAGAACCAACTCAAGCACCATCAGTGTGAAATCACTCTGCTCCTATGTGTTACACACAACGATAGCTGTCAAAACTTCTTAGAACCAAAAAGTTACCTAAGACTAAAAACAAACTTAAAAAGCAATGGCAATCACATTTCCTTTCAAATAAGATTAAAATCTAAGTGTGGAGATTTTCAAGATTTTTAGAAACCAAGCATTTCAAAGAAATTTTAACTCTGAAGAAAATGGCGATCATAGAATCATAGAATCAACCAGGTTGGAAAAGACATCCAAGATCATCAAGTCCAACCCTACCGTGGTCACTAGACCATGGCACTAAGTGCCACATCCAGTCTCAGCTTGAAAACCTCCAGAGATGGTGAATCCACCACCTCCCTGAGCAGCACATTCCAATGCCTGAGCACTCTCTCTGTAAAAAATCTCTTCCTAATATCCAACCTAACCCTCCCCTGGCAGAGCTTGAGTCTGTGCCCTCTTGTCCTGCTGCTGGTTGCCTGGGAGAAGAGACCAACCCCCACCTGACTCCAACCTCCTGTCAGGGAGTTGCAGGGGATGATAAGGTCTCCCCTGAGCCTCCTCTTCTCCAGGCTGAACACCCCCAGCTCCCTCAGCCTCTCCTCATGGCACTTGTGCTTGAGTCCCTTCACCAGCCTCATTGCTCTTCTCTGGACCTGCTCCAGCCCCTCAATATCCTTCCTGAACTGAGGGGCCCAGAACTGAACACACTATTCAAGGTGGGACAACGTTGCAGTCTAGTTCTTTTGGAAAAATAAAAACTGATACAGAAATTTATTTCAGTATCTAGAGTTATCACAAGAAAGTAGTATAACATCTGTCAAATTTATATTGCAATTTGATAAAGAAATAATGCCTCTTAGTTTTATTTGTCCTTTTTTTTTAACACAAGTTTGTATAAAGGATTTCACTTCTAAGGTTAATTGAGCATGAATCAGACTGTGAAAGTTTATTTATCTTTGCAGTCAAAATCAGAGATCTTATACAGTTTTCACAATTACTCTAAAAACACAAGCCCCAACATAGCTTGGGGCTATGAAATCTTGACCAAACAAGTCAAGATTTCTGCTACAGTATTGTTTTAGCTGTGACTATCAACAGATATGTGCTTTCTTGGAAAACACAGCATACAAATCCTTACCTGCAGCTCTGTAAAGTATTTTAGGTTCAAAGAATATGCATGGATTTTTGTCCTCTATGCATGACAGCAGCAGTCCTTTGGCCTGAAGAGGACTCCTTGGAATAACAACCTGTAAAAATAATTTTTAAATAGTTTATTTAAATTGCAATTCTGCTAGAAACTTCCTCAATAATATTGAAAACTATGCAAATATTTTCTTTAAATAAACCTATCTACAGATTGAGCAGTTTTCACAAAGTGAATTAACATCAGTGCTACATTACTAACACACACTCCAAATTTTGAATTTTATTCTGTTCATTAATGAGGCTTTAATAGTTCCCATCTCCACCATGACTTAAATACGAAGGGACTCCCCTCCAGTAAGGCAGAACTAACATCTTAAGAATAAAATTTTGAGGTAAAAGGAAGACAAGAAGGTTAGTCAGATTAAAAAACAAAATTCAAACAAT
>NW_008657694.1:111668-116430 GCF_000695815.1 Acanthisitta chloris | reverse complement strand
AGCGGAGCACCCGCCGGGCTGGGTCAGGTCGCGACCCCCGGCCCGGGGTCACCCGGCGCCATGGGGAGCAGTGATAACGTAGCCGGGAGGCCTGTTGTCCTTAGGGCAGGTTTTTAATGAGACAGGTACCCTTACTGCCTTTGGGACAGCATGAGCAGCACAGCGGCTATACCGGAGGGTGAATGATGGGGAAGCCTCGATTTCTATTTACGCATTTATTTTCCAGTAAATCGCCGTGTTTTAGTAAAGAATCTCAGGGCTTTTTTTCAGCCTGTGGATCGTCTGCCCTGTACTCTGAAATCAAGACTGTGTCTGCCATCGATGCTAACGAACACAGACAGTCAGCAATAACGGCATGCACGTTAGGGTAAGTCTGAGGTGATCTTGGCTAGGGCAATTCACCCATTCAACCAGTCAGTTGGCCGGCACCCCAGCCAGTCTGACTGAGCACTTAAAAATCCTGCTGGGTGAGAAAAGCACAGGGTTCTGCTACAGGGCTCTGCAGCAAGCTCCCTATGATAAGGAATACAGAAGAGAGAAGACTTCATTAAAGGATTCACCTATGTTTTGTGTAATCTGTCTTGCCATTAGCAACATCAACTCTGCAGCTGTTAATCTTAATAAACTGTTCTACTCTGCTTTCTAACCCTCTCAGCACTTTTTGTGACCTTCCCTATTCTCTCTCACTGCAAGTTATAGAACTTTGTGCAGTAATTGAAAGTCACCTGATTCATCCATAGGAGGAACTTCTATAATACAGATGTGCAGCCTGTCTTAGTAAAGCCACAGTAGAGTAACTGAAAAAGGATAGTGTTGAAAACAGTGGTAAGAATGTTTGTAGAAAGTCAGATGTTTCTTCTGCAGGATGATGCAGACATCCATATGGCTAAGTTTCAAGTAATAGTTACTTTAAAAGAAAAAAAACCCCTCTACATTATAGAACAAGTAGGCACAAAATAGCTGATTTTGCTGTTCTGGGAAATGTGCTGTGTCATATCATATACAGTGAGCTTCAACATTTTTCCTTTTCTGAAACAGGGTGGTTTTGTCTTTAAGGTTCTTAGATCTCTTCTGATTGTCACTCTTAATTTTAAGGACACCATTGCAATAATATTGACAAACAGCAAGTGGTACATACCAAATGTATTTAAATGTAATCAGTCACCATCATTATGGAGGAAAACATCCACAAAATATCTGAGGAATGGCCACAGTGGCAATCGCATCTTCTCAATAGCAATGAGACCTTAAGGCAATATCTCAGGGTCTGCATAGCTGGATACTAAAAGCTTGTTCAAATGTGTTTATAAGTAAGCACACAGGGTTTGCAAGTTAGAGACTGGTCAAAATCACTTCCTAGCTCAATAGGTTCCCCCTTGTAGAGAGTTTGAAATTTTGAGCTTCATACAACTATTGAAGTCTTCATCAGTCTTTTTTAGCTTTGTGTCTCATTTTGTTGTAAAATCTGTTTATGTCAGGTTTGTTTTAATAAGGTAGTAGCTCACCTACCTGTGTGCACCTTTGATTATGCTGGTATTGTAGTAAAAAAAAGGATTCTCATTTAATAACACATGAAACATTTTTAAAAACTGGAAAACTATAGTGACCATAAACAATTCTCTCAAATGGCATCTTAGTGTTGTTTGGAAGGCTTTGGATTTTACGTGGTAATAATCCTATTGATTTTTAAATGAGTTAAAGGGGTTTTTTTAAGTTTTACATTTTTTTAGAGTGTGTGCCTTATTTTATTACATGGAATGACAGCTATACTTTTAGATTAGAAAAGTACTTTTATAAGTTCTGTATTGGTTGTCAGTTGAAATTTTATTTTTAAAAATAAGCAAGGCAACCAAACATAATTATGTTCCTTGATTCTGTACAGACAATGCTATTCTTTGTTGTTTTAAGCCCTCCATTACATGGCAATCTCTTCATATGGCGCATTCTGTTAGCCTTTCTCTTTCACATTCACAGCTGAGTTTTTCTATTGATTTTTATGGTAATTTGTTTGAATCCAGAATATTTTATTCAGGACAATATGAAGCACTTCCTTCCTGTGGTCAAATATCTTTACGCTGACCTAAGGCACTGATCAGCCTGAGGGTGGCTGGTTTGGCAGAAAGATCACTCATTTATAGACAAATGTAATCACTGTGAAACATTTTCAAATTGAGATTACAAAATAAAAAAAGACAAACATGCATGAAAATATTTTTAATAGCTTTGTCAGAAATGGTAGCATACAATCTCCTATTGAGATCTAAGTGAAGCACTTGACACATCTTCAATAGGCAGAAGAAAAGCTTTTGCGTCTGAACTGTGCTACACTGGTGTTCAAATAACAAGAAAAGAAAAGTAGACATTCTGCCTTGTTTTCCCCCCTTCTGTGGTTAGTCTATGTGTTTATATGTCAAATAGCAGAATTAACTTATGGGCAACTGGATGCAGATGGCCGTGCCTGACCAGCGGGTTGGACCAGACAACGTCCCAAGGTCCCTTCTTACCTTCCTCAACCAGTCCATGATTGTGTACTTCTGTACGCAATGGGGGACAATGGAGAATAAAGGACAGGAACATTTTTAGTGAGAAAACAAAACTCCTTAATATTCAGGACTGACTTGGCTTATTTTCAGTTGTAGCATGTAATAAAATGAGACAATATATCTGCATTATTTTCTCCTTGAGCCACAGGAGATTATTCAGTGTCAGTTAAAATGGTAAATTATTGTCTTAGTTGAAAATTCTTCAGCATGGAGGCACCTTAGGTAAATTTCCCCTGTACCTTTCTCAACTAAATTTTTTCTTGTGAAAACAAAACCAATCCAGCATTTATACCCTTTCTTGGCCACTTTGGGTAGTCTTGCTCTATCCCAACACTGTTGTTGACAACTGTTCTGACTACACCCCGTAATAACTAAGTGAATTAATTCCTCTTTGTGTAGATAAAAGACTGAAAGTCTTCAAAGTAGCTTCAAGTTGCTCCCACATTCCTAGTGAAAGACTCCTTGAACTGCAAGAAACAGCACAGTTTCTTGCTTCATTTCAGAAATGGAGAAAGCATTGGATTCATGATTTACAGAAACCAATCTACCCATCTGAGGGTAGGAAAGAAGAAATAAGAGAGTGATATTTCTCTTCTCTATGCTCTCTTTAAAAATAGTGTGGATTCTGTGCTGACATATGTAATCGGAGATGCACTTTTTGTCACAATCTCTTTGAGAATAGTTTTCATTGCTTGAATGTAGCAAATCAAAACTACAGACTTGGAATAAGACAGCTATACAGAGTGTGACATTTGGAAACACTGAAATGAATCACCAAGCAGATCAGCACATCTACATTCTTGTTTTAATTCAGATTAGGAGTGTGGTTCTAAAATGAATCTCCCAATTGCCCCCACTTACTGCATTCCGGATTGCAAATTGAAGCAGCCTTTGAGTGTGTGAGCTGTTTTACTTATGGGTGAAACTAAGCTGAGAGATGTGTTTCAGGAGCAGAGTGTTTTCGTTCTTCTGAAGGGCATACAGTCCCCAGGAACTGAGTAAAACTAGTGCTAAACAGATACTGCTTAAAACAGACACAAAGCAGACATGAACATCTCAGTACCAACCATTTCACCTTTCAGATAGGCTCCGTTTGCCCTGAGTTGCTTACTAATGTGGACTTAGCCAATATTTCTTTCAGCAGTGGCAAGAAAGAAAACAAGAAAAACTGAAATATACTCCATTCTATTGTGATGAAACACCTACCGAGAGGCATAATATATAACTCCCTGTGTGATATCAGGATAACAGAACCTTTTTGTCCCTTAAAATAACATCTATTCTCTTATTATCCATTTTCTGGTCATTTGCAGATCTGTCCCTGTAAGAGCAGGAGGACTCTGGATCGGCACTCTTCCAACAAAAGAACTAAATGGAATTAGAATGGCTCACAAACATTTCTTGAAAACTGAAGTGTGTTTCCCATCTGCAAGCCAGTCTGAGAGATAATACTTAAATATGAGAAGAAAGAAGTTCAAACAAGAAAAAAGAAAAATCTGATACTTTTTATCTGCACTTTCTCATAGTTAGCATGAGATTTGCTAAATGCAACTTGGATTTACACGATACCCCATGATTTCAATAACACACTTATCTTTTATGGGATGCTTAGTTGTTTTTTTCCTTCTGCTCATTGTAAACATTTTTTGTCCTTCCTGTTTGATTAGCCTCACTCTGAAATGGAATGAATTAAAAGTATTTTTTGCATGACACAGAAATTGTCAAGGTTGCCTACTGTATTCAGTTTGTTTCTTTATCTAGAACAGTGGTCTCCAAAATGAAGAGAGCAGTCATGGGTGTAAAATACAACACATTGGGGTGAAGGAAGAAAATACGTTTTCACCATTAATAAAGGAATATAAAACAATTTTTTAAATAGTTGTTTCAGCGTTTTGCCAGCTCTGGAGCAAATGACACTTACAAAAGTACTAGCCAGGATTCCAGTTTTTAGGCAGAGATATATTTGGCACTTAAAGATTTCAAGAACCTTTGAGTCTACCATTTCAAGAGTAAGGGTAATTCCTAAGGGAATGTCTTTGTACAGAATATGCTTTTTTGGGGGGTTGTTTTGGTTTGATTTCTTGTGGGTCTTTTTTTTGCAATTCACATGTTGGTGAGTTGGCTTATGAATTAAACATAGACATATTGCTATCTGAAAGAGCTCGAGAAATTCCATGCCTATAATTGGCAGAGTCTGGAAGAAAGCTGTTGAACAGGAA